>NW_017675640.1:54340-62897 GCF_001879085.1 Nicotiana attenuata
CCTGTTCACGTATCGTACTCGGTGGGTGATACTATCATTATAGATCATGTTTACCGATCCTGTTTAGTGACTATTGGGGGTCTGGAGACCCGAGTTGACTTATTGCTATTGAGCATGGTTGATTTTGATGTTATTCTGGGTATGGATTGGTTATCTCCGTACCATGCTATTTTGGACTGTCATGCTAAGACAGTTACGTTGGCTATTCCGGGTATTCCGAGGATCGAGTGGCGTGGTACGACTGATTATGTCCCCAGCAGGGTGATTTCTTTTCTAAAGGCCCAGCAAATGGTTGGGAAAGGTTGTCTATCTTATTTGGCTTTTGTAAGAGATATTGGAGCTGAGACTCCTAGTCTTGACTCCGTCCCCGTCGTGAGGGACTTCCCCGATGTGTTTCCAGCAGACCTGCCGGGCATGCCACCGGACAGGGACATCGATTTTGGTATTGATCTGGTACCGGGCACTAAGCCCATCTCTATTCCTCCGTATCGCATGGCACCAACAGAGTTGAAAGAACTAAAGGATCAACTTCAGGAACTCCTAGATAAGGGGTTTATTCGTCCTAGTGTGTCACCGTGGGGTGCACCGGTGCTATTTGTAAAGAAGAAAGATGGCACAATGAGGATGTGCATTGATTACAGATAGTTGAACAAGGTGACAGTGAAGAACAAGTATCCACTACCTCGTATTGATGATTTGTTTGACCAGCTCCAGGGGGCAAGGGTATTCTCGAAGATTGACCTCCGTTCAGGCTATCACCAGCTGAAGATCAGGGATTCGGATATTATGAAGACTGCCTTCAGGACTAGATATGGGCACTATGAATTCCTGGTTATGTCTTTTGGGCTGACTAATGCCCCAGCCGCGTTCATGCACTTGATGAACAGCGTATTTCGGCCGTATCTGGATTCATTTGTTATCGTTTTTATTGATGATATCCTAGTGTACTCGCGTAGCCAGGAGGAGCATGCTCAACACTTGAGAGTGGTGCTACAGAGGTTGAGGGAGGAGAAGCTTTATGCAAAGTTCTCCAAATGTGAGTTTTGGCTTGGGTCTGTAGCTTTTCTGGGACACGTGGTGTCCAGTGATGGTATTCAAGTTGATCCAAAGAAGGTAGAGGCAATACAGAGTTGGCCCAGACCGTCTTCAGCCACGGAGATTCGAAGTTTCCTCGGTTTGGCAGGTTATTATCGCCGGTTCGTCCAGGGTTTTTCCTCCATTGCTTTGCCCTTGACTAAGTTGACGCAGAAGGGTGCACCATTCGTATGGTCGGACGAGTGCGAGGAGAGCTTTCAGAAGCTCAAGGCAGCTTTGACCACAGCTCCAGTGTTAGTTTTGCCATTAGCCTCAGGTTCTTACACTATGTATTGTGATGCTTCGAGAGTTGGGATCGGATGTGTGTTGATGCAGGAGGGTAGAGTTATTTCATATGCTTCTCGTCAGTTGAAGCCTCATGAGCAAAACTACCCCGTACATGATTTGGAGTTGGCTGCTATAGTTCATGCATTGAAGATTTGGAGGCACTACTTATATGGCGTATCTTGTGAGGTATATACTGATCATCACAACCTTCATCATTTGTTCAAACAGAAGGATCTTAATTTGAGGCAGCAGCGGTGGCTTGAGTTACTCAAGGACTATGACATTACCATTTTGTATCACCCGGGGAAGGCCAATGTAGTGGACGATGCTTTGAGCCGGAAGGCGGTCAACATGGGTAGTTTGGCGTACATTCCAGTTGGGGAGAGGCCCTTTGCAGTTGATGTTCAGGCTTTGGCCAATCGGATGGTGAGGTTAGATATTTCGGAGCCTAGTCGGGTTTTGGCTCGTGTAGTTTCTAGTCTTCCTTATATGACCACATCAGAGAGCGCCAATATGATGATCCACATTTGCTTGTCCTGAAGGACAGGGTTCAGCACGATGATACTAGGGATGTGACTATTGATGATGACGGCTGTCACGACCCAAACCGATAGGCCGCGACGGGCACCCGGTACCTTACTCAGCCGAGTACCAACATAATGTATCTTTCTTATTACATCATCATATACACGTGACCTACGGGCCTACTAGGCAACCATAACTATTTATAAACTCAAAACATAGGCCGACAAGGCCGTACAATCTTTCACGTATACGACATATGTCTACAAGCCTCTAAGAGTACATAAATGTCATAAAGGTCGGGATAGAGTCCCGCCATACCAAACAATACACGTCTAAATCATACTAACCAAACAAGCAACTCCGAAGAAAATGGAGCACACCAACATCATCCGCTGAGCTGATAGCCTACTTGGAGGGCTCTCGACCTGTCTATCGGGACCTGCGGGCATGAAACGCAGCGTCCCCAGGCAAAAGGGACGTCGGTACAAATAAAGTACCGAGCATGTAAGGCAGGAAAGCATAAACAAGAACAGTAATGTAAAGAGAGATAGAGGAGATACAACCTGTAACATCTGAGTGCCTCTAGAGGCTACTGACATGAAATGCATAATACATATATATACATAAACTTTTAAAAACATACGCCTCTGTGGGCATCATCATCATCATATCGTACCCGGCCTCAAAGAGGACTCGGTAAAAACGTACCCGGCCATCATAAGGCTCGGTAGAATCATACCCGGTCACGTGGAGCTCGGTAAACCCAACTGATCAGTGGTTGCACAATAGGTGCCGTACCCGGCCGACTATGGCGCGACTCGGTAGAGTAAAATAGATACATATATATAATGCATGCTCGACTCATGGAATCACGTTCTAAACCATTTAGAGTGACTTAAGAACCTTATGGACATACATGCCCTCAATATGAACTTCACAAGGACTTACGGATCATACATACTTTGTTAGAATAACTTTTTACGAAAAGAACAACATGGACAACCTTAGTTGCTAGGAATAGAATCATTATGAAATAGCGTATTCATTTCACATTAGATCATGCCAAAAGAAAGAATGAAGTGCCTTAACATACCTGTCTCTTGAATTATTTGAACGAAATTTACCTCTGCTCCTTAGAAATTCATGCACGAAAACTTGTTTCTGGTTCTAAAAAAAATTGGAACGAAATATAATAATTTTGGTTCCTTGAGATTTTGACAGAAAACGTTTCTGTTTCTTGGTTTTGAACTAAAGAATGGTTTTAAACCAACACTTGACTCCAACGTTTTTTGAAACTTTGTTGAGGCTTCTGTTTTTAAGTTATTGATTTCAATTCAAAGAATGAATTGAAGCTTCTGACTCCCGTTTTCCTACTTTCAGAAAGTCTACAATGGATCTTAAATGTTATCATTCAAGACTTATCTTAAGTCAATAAGTCTTTCAACTAAATAACTAATTCAACTTTACACGTTGCTTTATCATGCAACACATATGACTATGAGTCATATGTTGAAGGGTGGCACACTGCCACGTGGGGAGTAGGGGTGGGTTATTTTTTTTATCCACTTATTAGTTAATCGGGTAATGTCCCGTTACCCGGTAATTAACCAATTACCCGTATAATTTAAAAATTATCATAAATTACTTAAAATTCTATTTATTTTTAAAATACTTAATATATATTTTATACATTATACTACCGTGGTCATATGGTACCTTGCATGGTACTAGTTCATAATTATCGGGTATTATCGCTCGACCCGTATTTTATTCCAAATTGGCCGCTTTCAACGAAACTCCTTTTCTTTAATTCGTGTACCCCTTTATCCTTCATAGCACTTATTTATCGCTTGTTACAAATAGCGTAATACTTATAATCCCAAAATAAATCTCTTTCCCGAATTTACGTCGATTAATCTTANTCTTCTTTCCATCATGGCAACTGTTCTGTGAGTAAATCCAAATGCTAGGGCATTCCCGCCTTTAGGCCTCTTTTCACACACCACGACTTGTGGTCGGAATTTGTCCAATCTTGTAACTGTTACTACCTTTTGCCATGCAAGCTGTACGATTTCTTCCTACTATGTGTGCCTATGGGACTCTTTCCTTTAGCTTTTAGCTAATCGCCTTTCCTTACTTTGGGAACATATACAGAACTTGACAAGATGTCTTTGGGTATCTATAGGTGTACTGAAGTTCTTTGCTCGGTACATTGTTGAACTTACGAATCTTGCTATATCTTGTTTCATAGACCGAGTTATCTATCTGTATGACTTTACTGCATCTAGATAGGCCATACTACCAACCTCCAGGTTACTTTCGTTGATTATCCTATAAGTATAAATCTAAGTCCTTTAATATTTGCTCACCACTGTTCATCTTAAGAGTGACGGCCAAATCTCATCTCATACTTTGTGACTTCTGTCCATCCATTGTCGATTCGCCTTAATGTAGATGTATCATCTATCAGTGATAACTTGATCTCTTATGTAACACTGCCTCTAGGGCTCACGTCTCATCGTGGAACATTTGAAGTGATTGTCTTGATCCACTTGGGGGCGATACGATACCATACTTCGATTGTCGTAGTTCATAGCATCCCAGTGTGATTTTACCTTACGTGGGTATTTTAATCCTGTACAATTCATGAAATCATTACTCAATTGAAGGCCCAAACGTCATCCTTCCTCTATCCCAATTACACCCTCATTCTATTATCAGAGTAGCATTCTATCTCTTCTAAATGCCATTAGACTCATTTGAGTTCCTCTAGGCTATAATGAGCTTTGTATAACTTAGAGAAACCATCAGCTCTTCTTGTTTTCGTGGGCTTAATCCTGAGGACTTATCCATTCTCGTCACCTTCTCACTTGCCCTTTCTTATCCTTACTTTTGTCTTTCTAAAACCTTGTTGCTTTACCATACTTTGGCTTGCGACTTACACATATCTATTTGTATTACTAGCAACCTTCCTTCAACTTGTTTGTATCATAGGTTCCCTTGTCTTATTCTGGAACATCATCTGAGACATTACACCATCTCTAACTCTTCTTACTCTCTTTACTAGACCTCTCAGTACCTAGAAATCATAGGCTGGAAGATATACCACTGAAGACGCTGCTGTCATTCTTGTATACTGAATCCCCGCGCTTCTAGCCTTATATCCGCAGTACGGACTATTCACAACCATCTACATTTGAGTATTTCATACGTCGTCTACCTTTACCTTACTTAGCTTAAACTTTTGCATCGTATCTTCTATCTCTTTCCTGACCTCCTTTCCACCTAGGTGTAATTCACGTCCATAACTTGAAGCTCTATTATAATACTCGCACCTCTGCTACATACACAATCCGATGAGAGCTTCGTACTGACTACTTATGAGGCTAGTACTTCTTCTTACTGGCTTTCTTGTAGAGCCATTATAGATTATGGTTGTTATGTTATTTCTCTTGAACATCTGATATTAAGAGTGATTCTGTCATGTTCTTAAGCACAACTTCTATAATTTTTCTAGGTCCAATAATCAGACTCTTAATTTAATTGGGTGATGTAATTCTCTAGCTTCCTCTTCCTTCTGATCAACCTTTATGTAGGCTTAAGCTATCTTCCGGTCTGTGGCTCATGGTATCGGTTATTACCTTAGCCTTTCATGGGTGTTATGGAATATCCATGATACAATCTTCTACCATTCAATCCTTTGTCTATGCCCTGGGCTCAATTCTTCCTTTTAACTTATACCAGAGTCTTCTATGGCTGTATGATTGTCAACAAATATAATGCTCCAAAATCTTGGGTGTATCCATAACGCACTAACCCTGGATCATTGATAGAATAATTCCTTTCGTTCCATCTCAGCTTTCTTTAAACGTTTGAAATTACTTTTCCTGGTCTTTCTGCCCCTTGTTGCGTGCATACTTAACTTATCCTAGATCTTACACATGCTAGAATTTTTGTGCAACTCATATAGTCTCAAATATTACCTTCGATCTTTCTCCCCGTTCATTAGCCACGGTAGGTGCCACTTTCTTTTGGAGGGCGTACAATTTTTTTGTTGTGAGACTGCTTTTACATGACTATTTTTTCATTACGTCACTATGCTTAGGTTGAATCCTTCTTCCTCATTTCCTCAGCTAGTCCTTCACTGTTGTACTTAGGGAGGATCCTCTGACTCTTGTAAAGATGCGCGTATACTTGACGGACCTTCTGATGTCCTTCCTTACCTATACTTATCCGTAGTTACTTATCTCCACACCCTTGTGCTTGTGGGGTTGCTTCTAGTGATATTTTGACAGTCTTCCTAGTGGCACTCTCTTTTATTTCCGTAACACTCATACAGTAGCTTTTTAACTTCCCCAACTCCTATATGCATATATCTCAAGTATTATAATGTCATAACTGCGGGGCTAAATTCTCCATGTTGGGATTTACTATATTTATCTTGCACGATCTGCTGATTTGTCTGTAACTTCTTGTTTAGCCATAACTGGGATCTTCCTGACCAATTACTAACTACCCGTTGGCCTATTTTCATATCAATATTCCTCGTAATTTCTCTTGAGTTATTTCTTTTGTCTTAACTTACGTCTCGCACTGGCTCCTTTTCTATCAATAACATTTCGGGCAGGGACCCTTACTTCCTCTCATTGACGTCGTATTTGCATAATGTTAAAAAATTATAGCATATTCTTAGGGGCTGAATAAGTGTAATCTCATTCCTTTTTCGTGTTTACCACATTCATCATTTATAACTCCATATTCCCCCCTTTAGGGGAGTACTAAGACTTGGAGCTATGACGACCTGCCTATAGATGTTTTTCCTTTTCATCTTCGGCGTCAACTCACATTATCAATGACTCTTACTCACCTTGTAGTAATCCTTTTGTACCAAGTATAACAAAATCTCTCGCTCTTGATGGTGACACTTAGTGTAACTGGCACATACAGTCTCTTAAGCTTAACTTTGCTCACATTGCTTGCTTTAGGGAAGCGTCTCCCTGAATGAACATTTTCTGAATTTATCATGGATCTTCTTCTGTTGTCCATTCTATTATTGCCGGAATGCAATCTGCAATTCTCATAATGCTGACTATCACCAAATCACTCAGTTCCTTATTCATATTTGGTTTATCACGTTCACCAATCCATACTGGTTCTATTATTCTGGGGCTAACTTTTCCTCTTGGTAATCGCGCTAGAGTTGCGAACTTATTTCTCGAAATGAGGACATGACTGTATGGCCTATACTCTTTTGTTGTCATAAGGCCTATCACCTCTCGTCTCTTTCTTCACTTGACAATAGATCTTGTAATATTGTCATCTTTTGATCTCCCGTTGTCATCCATGTTTTTATATCTTACTCATAATGCTTCATTAACTCTTTTCTTATTTTTCGCTAACATTTATGCCTAACACTTTATTCTGAAAACTTGAACAAGACATTCTTTTGCTTTTAGCTTCCCTTTGCTCTATCCAATGGCTCTTCAAATTGCTTAATGTTCTCGCTTTACTAGGGACACGAGTCACACTAAGGTAATATTTATCCCTTCAAGGCTTATAGTGCATGTCTTTGTAGTACTCATATCTGGCTACACTATTTTTGAGTGCACCATCTAGGTGTCTCATAAAGAGATTTATTAGCACATTTGCAATATCCTTCGGAAATATCAACTGACACAAACAATTCATCCATCCTATCTTCTTATACTACTTCTATTAACCCCATAGGGCATATCTGGAATGGATGCGACAAATTGTATATACCTTTCTCAAAAAGCTTATGTGCCTCTGCCTGAATTATAAACACTGTTAACCTTTGTTAACTGGACGGCTCGTACCATTCTTTATCTTGCTTCTTTTGCTTGTTTAAACTTGTATTTATCTTCTTAATCTCTCATTTTCTTTCACCATAAAGGTGGATAGGCATTCTTGCCTTAAGGCTTCTTATCAAGAGGCTTACACCTTTCAGTATACCCATGATCTGCTAAAGCCCTCATATTTACCTATCGTAGGCATCATACAAAAAATCCAGTTCCTCTGACTCAACTCGTCCACAACTATCTCTCTTTCCAACCTTCATTCCGGATCTAGGTATCGTTTTATTAAGAATAAAAAAAAGTTATTTGGAATTTGAATTCTTATAAGTGAGCTCTACCACACGATCTAGAATAAGAAGAAAGAGTGACAATCCTAAATGCCCTGTAGCCTCCTGCTTATAAGTGTGGTGCACGACACACCCATAAACAAGATTCTACTAGACACGGCTTGTAGACTCCCTAGGACAGAACTGCTCTGATACCACTTTTGTCACGACCCAAACCGATGGGCCGCGATGGGCACCCGGTACCTTACTCAGCCGAGTACCAACATAACGTATCTTTCTTATTACATCATCATATACACGTGACCTACGGGCCTAATAGGCAACCATAACTATTTATAAACTCAAAACATAGGCCGACAAAGCCGTACAATCTTTCACATATACGACATATGTCTACAAGCCTCTAAGAGTACATAAATGTCATAAAGGTCGGGATAGAGTCCCGCCATACCAAACAATACACGTCTAAATCATACTAACCAAACAAGCAACTCCGAAGAAAATGGAGCACACCAACATCATCCGCTGAGCTAATAGCCTACTTGGAGGGCTCTCGACCTGTCTATC
>NW_017675641.1:0-5470 GCF_001879085.1 Nicotiana attenuata
AGCGGTTCAATGGTATGTTGGAGGAATATCTCTGCCACTTTGTAACCGGATCGCAGAAGAATTGGGTGAAGCTTCTGGATGCTGCTCAACTGTGTTTCAATTCACAAAAGAGCTCTAGTACCAACAAAAGCGCTTTTGAAATTGTTACCGGACAGCAACCGCTACTCCCATACCCTGTGAATGCACCAAACATGGCTAAATCTCCTCGAGCTGCCAGCTTCTCAAAAGAGTGGAAGCGGAATTTGGAGATAGTGCGGAGCTATCTTGTCAAAGCCCAAAAGCGGATGAAGAGGCATGCTGATCAGAATCGTCGCTTTGTTGAATATCAAGTAGGAGAGAAAGTGATGGTCAAAATTCCAAAGCGGTACTTATTTGCAGGGGTCCATGACCCTCGCCTATTGCAAAAATACATTGGACCCTTGTCCATTGAAAAGCGTATTGGGAAGGTTGCATACCGGGTGGATACCCCAGCTTGGTGGAAAATTCATCTTGTCTTCCATGTCAGTCTCCTGAAACCTTTTCGGGAAGACACGGAGGATCCTTCAAGGAGCCAGCTCACAATACCCAGTATTCGATGTCCCAATTCAACCGGGAAAAGGCGTGTTGAAGCTATCCTTGATGACGGAGTGATTCATGCCTCAAGGAAAGATCACCAAGAGTTTTTGGTGAAATGGCAGGGCTGATGCAGAAGAGAATACTTGGGAGAGGGGAACAAACCTCAAAGCCTACAAGAGCCTCATTGAAGATTATTTTGCAAGTAAGGCGCCGAGGACGTCGCCAACTCAGGTGGGGGAGAATGTCATGGGCGGCTTTCCAGCCATGCCCCATGATCCCTTGGGCGCGCCCCGTGGCATCCTAGCAAACCTCCCAATGCCTAGCGCCACGGACGGCCCCATGGTCTTGGCCACGCCAAGTGACAAGCGCGCAGGTGCCTCTGTCGCCCCACCGATATCCCTCGCGAGCGCCAAGCCGCAGGCAGAAGCCAACAGCGCCGCGCGCGCAGACAACGCCATGCGCGCAGACCGTGATGCCAAAGACACTGCTGCTGACAACGGACCTGCTGCTGCCTTATAGAAAACTAAGTCATTTTCATTGTAAATATAGAGTAGTTTTATTTCATGTACTTCCATTATGTTTCTCTAACTTAGTCAAGTCTAGTCTTGTAACTTTGGATTATTTTTTTTAAGTACTATTAGGGGGGATCAAGCAATCAAAACTTTCTAGCAAGCAAGCAATTCTCTGTACTGGTGTCTCTCCCCCTCGACACCGCGTTGCTTTTCTGTAATAGCTTTCATTAATGCAATCAAGCTTTCTTTCATTCTGAATTCTCATTTCTGTTCTCTCAATTGCTCTTGACATTGATTTTTCCGTACAGCACTGACAATCTCGTCTAGCGTACGGAGGGGACCTCAGTTGGCGAACAGCAACTGCACTGACATCAGTTGCCTAGCCTTACGTCGCACTTCTAAGGAATCTCAGGAAGGCGCCGCGTAACAAGACGCATGTGTGCATAATAGACACAAGGAGAATATTGGTACAGACTCACGAGGATGTTTTTTGGTGATTTAATGGTGGATGACATTATGCTTGGAATTTTTGCCCAGGACAAAAGACTCAATTATTTTGTGAATTGTGGAGGCTTGAACCTAGGTATCAGATCAATGGGAGAAATTTAAAGATAGCCAGATTTACAACTGGTCGTTTAAAAATAGTCCAATTCCAAAAGTAATCGAAATTTAGTCACTTTCTTATGTAAAGATAAATCTGAGCAAAAACACTGTTCAAAACCCGGAAAATACTCCAGTATATTATGCTGGAGTTCCAACATAAGTATACTTGAATTCCAGCATATTATACTGGAGTTCCAGGATAGTATGCTGGAACTCCAGCATAATATGATGGAGTTCCAGCATAAATACACTAGAACTCCAGCATAATATACTGGAGTTCCAGCAAGTATATTGGTCCAGTATAATATACTGGAGTTTGGAGCACCAGTGCTCCAGTCTCCAGTATATTATACTAGAGCCAGCAACGTATACCGGTCCAGCATAATATGCTGGAGTTCATACACAAGTGCACCGAACTCCAGTATATTATGTTGGACCGGTCTCTATTGCAGCAAAACGGTGGCTATTTTTCATTGACTTGGTAAACGCTGGCTATTTTTGATTGACCAGTCCGAAAACTGGCTATACCGTGCTTGATCACGCCCAACTATGCCCTCTAAAAAGGACTCTGCGGACGTTGGAAATATAACCCGAGTATTATGCCCAGGGTCGAATCCACAGAGAGTTAACCTATCAATCACTATCTTTAGACCCACTAAACTATTCAGAACCAGTTTCCCAGATGTTTGAATTACAGTTGAAGGTCGCTTTACTAACTATGATTGCAAGTAAATTAAACAGCTGTAAACTAAAATGCTAAGGTTGTAAACAATGATGAGAAGAAGCTAAGGCAATGATTTCCCCTATTGAAGGAATCCCTTCTGTTTATGCTCATACAAATTTACCAACACGTCTCTATCAATCATGAACGCTCATCTTACCGTAAATCTCTCCCGAGTAATCACAGTAATATACTAATTGCACTCTCCCGAGATACACTAGCTTACTTTATTTAGCACAATTCACTTTAGATTACACCCAAGGCTTCGTTATCCCTAATCCCGCCTTTAAACCCGCGATTATAGATTCCTCTTATACTTTGGGAGTGGTGTTGTTCAACAATAACCTAAATATGCACTCTTTTCCAAGTTATGCACACTAAATAGGCACAGCTATTTGAGGATCCTGTCAATTAACTACAACAAGCACAAAGTTGAACAAATAGAGATTGAAACTAGCAATTTGTATTCACATAAACAAGATGTTCATCCCCCAATAGGTTCCATCAAAGCCTTAGACAAAGGATTTAGCTACTCTTGGCTATGGGGAAACAAACTAAGATAGAATTCATCATAACTAGCAACAAAAATCAAAGAAAAGAAGAACTATGTTTTTGGGTATTCTCTCACAATAGTTTTTCTTGCCAAGATACTCTAAAATTCAATACATGCCTCTCTTGGGCGAAGTCTCGTACTTAAACTAGGGTTTAGGTCTAAAAATCCCGTGTTTTACACTTTAGTCCCTGAAGTTTTCTGCTTCCGCCGCGGTTCTACCGCGGTCGCGGTCAAACCGCGGCCAAATGCCTTCTCTGAATCTCATTTTATCTGGAGCTCTCTTCCACCGCGGTCGCGGTGGAACCACGGTCAACACAGTTCTCTGAATCTTCAGGCCTGTTTTGCGTGGTTTACTTAGGGAATTTCACAGTTGGCCTCTTTTTCTTCATTTTTGACTCCAAAAGTACTCCCTAGCCTTCCCTGGTCATATATAACCTGTAAATCCTGAAAAGCACTAATAAGAGCATTTTGTTATCACTTTTATCATCAAAACTATACAAGAAGGTGGTTATTTAAGGCATGATTATAGTTAAATTCACCTATTATCAACACCCACTTAAACCTTTGCTCGTCCTCGAGCAAGCTAAATCACACTTCTAGGCCTAACCGTTTGATACATTACCCAATTTATGTCACACTCGCCATTACAAAGGACCAACCTAAGCAATGCAACAATCATACCTCAGATGCAGACTCTCATGCCATGACACACTCGTGCTCACTCTAGTTACTCTAACAGAAGTGAAGATTTACTTTTTCTTCCTGAGTCACATGCCCTCACATCACAAGTCTAAGAGAAGTTCCCCACACATAAAATTCAAACAATAAGGAACCAAGGATAGAAAGAATTCACTCACTCTCAGCAAAGAGCATTCACATGCCACACAGACACACCATAAGCTTGCCCCTAGTGTAATACTCTACTAATCGAGTTGTTCAGTCAAAGATCAAGAGGTCTTCATTTGGTTGTAATGTAGGCTAAGGGACGGGTAGGATATATTTGGATATAGTGACTAACCTCCCTTAGCACTTTTAATACACACTTCCTTTTATTTCAATTTCCATGCTCAACCCAATCGTTCTTCCACATTTTTGTTTCACGTGTGACCCCCACTTTTCTTTAGGTGCAACTGGCTTCTTTTTTTTTTCTTTTTTTTGTTTTCTTTGTCTCATTTTTTTTCTTTCTTTTACAATGCCTATGCACCAATCAAACAATTCATTCTTGATTCCCCTTTTTTCGCTAACTCCCTACTACCCCACACTTTGACTTTTGTATGTTCTTTAGTGATTCAAGCGCTTCTAGGAGGTATAGGTTCAAACAATCAAGCTATTCAAACACAGAGATTTAGGTCATTATAGGGTTATCAAAGAACAGGCTTCAGGCTCAAAGGGGTTAACTATGGCGATATATACAGGTGGATTCACCATTATATAGGGTTGCACAAAGAAATGCCTCAATCATCTCTAAAACCAAACAACTTCTATTTCGCTTTGCAAACACATAGGGCAAGTTCTAGGTATCGCATGCAGGCACAGAATGCAAGTAATATCTCCCACACACTTAGCATGCAACTCATTCCGAATCAGTTCATCAACACACTCATACGAGCATTCAAGCAAGACAAGATGTGCAAAATTAAGGCATAGATTTACGAGTCCACAAGCGAGCCTAGACGTCACACTCTCAAGTTCGTTTTAGTTATTTGTAGGTGTGCACATCAGGGGTTGTATGCCTTCACCCATCTTAGTCCTAAAACTACAAAAGGAAAATCTACCTAACCCGGTTCAAGAAAAGCCCTTGGAAAAGAACCGTGGTCAAAAGAAAAACCAAGGGTGAAGTACTACACTACCTAGAAGAGAAAAATAATAAAAAAAAATTCTACATGGACTACTTCCCTCAAGATTACTGTCCAAGTGGTCCGTCCTCAGGAAGAGTCCTCTAACTTGGTTTCAATTTAAATTAATTCCGACTTTGACCCTCAAGAGACCCGTCGACAAGTGTCCGTCGTTGGGCCAAGTCAGTTACTCCTAATATAAGCACACTCAAATATATACAACACATCAATCTAATGCTACAGCACAAACAACGTCTATATACATTACAACACACAATCAGAGCAAGTCTCCCACCCCACACTTAAAATCATGGCATGTCCCCATGTCATATCAAGAAAGTAAAGAGCAGAAGGGTCAGAAGACTTCCCTGAGACTCAATCAGAGTCGGAGACGGTGCTGGGGTCTACATTGCAAGCTCTCCCCAATGCACGTAACCAGGCCATAAACCGGCTCTCAGATCTGGACTGCCTCTGCGACATGGCATCCATCCGCGTGTGTAGGCCATCCACCGAGGTACGGATATTCGCGACCTCTTCCTCCAAGGAACGCAGCATAGGCCGGGTGGACTGTGATCGGGATAGGCCTGCCCCAGTATGGGGGCGCCGAGAGGGGCCGGCACTGTCAGTAGACCTCCTGGACGGTTCAAGAGGAACCGGATCATCATCCTCATCATCTATCTCAATTATTGTA
>NW_017675641.1:9159-29244 GCF_001879085.1 Nicotiana attenuata
GAAGTTCTTCAAGTGCTGCTGAGGATCTTCTGTTTGTGTCCCAGAAAAGAGTCCCTTGTTTTGCAACAAGTGTAGCATGTTATTTGTGATCGGGAACGATTCAGCTTGTATTGCGGGCACAACAATGGCAGTGGCCAGATTGTCAGCTGTGGGTTGTGCCCAGTCATGTAGTGCACCCTCAGGCACAGGAGGTGCCACTTCTATGGCATTTAAGCCAACTTGTTCATTCCTGACGTTTCCGTTGGGGTCGTTTACGTCTCCCATGTCAATTTCGAGGTTGTGTGTTTGTTGGGATTGTTGAAGTCTTTTGTTAGCACGGTTCAATGCCCGGAATGTTTTCTCGGGGTCTGAGAGTCCTTCAAGTAGTTCTCCAGTCCTTGTAGACTTTCTAGGCATACACCTGAGCAACCAAGTCAACAACCGTCAAATTTTCAATGAAAAATTGGGTAGAGAGGAAACTGACTACAATAAGAATTTTTGTATTTCTGTCAATGGTAATTGATAATTTCGTTAACTCCCCGGCAACGGCGCCAAAATTTGATCACGCCCAACTATGCCCTCTAAAAAGGACTCTGCGGACGTTGCAAATATAACCCGAGTATTACGCCCAGGGTCGAATCCACAGAGAGTTAACCTATCAATCACTATCTTTAGACCCATTAAACTCTTCAGAACCAGTTTCCCAGATGTTTGAATTACAGTTGAAGGTCGCTTTACTAACTATGATTGCAAGTAAATTAAACAGCTGTAAACTAAAATGCTAAGGTTGTAAACAATGATGAGAAGAAGCTAAGGCAATGATTTCCCCTATTGAAGGAATCCCTTCTGTTTATGCTCATACAAATTTACCAACACATCTCTATCAATCATGAACGCTCATCTTACCGTAAATCTCTCCCGAGTAATCACAGTAATATACTAATTGCACTCTCCCGAGATACACTAGCTTACTTTATTTAGCACAATTCACTTTAGATTACACCCAAGGCTTCGTTATCCCTAATCCCGCCTTTAAACCCGCGATTATAGATTCCTCTTATACTTTGGGAGTGGTGTTGTTCAACAATAACCTAAATATGCACTCTTTTCCAAGTTATGCACACTAAATAGGCACAGCTAATTGAGGATCCTGTCAATTAACTACAACAAGCACAAAGTTGAACAAATAGAGATTGAAACTAGCAATTTGTATTCACATAAACAAGATGTTCATCCCCCAATAGGTTCCATCAAAGCCTTAGACAAAGGATTTAGCTACTCTTGGCTATGGGGAAACAAACTAAGATAGAATTCATCATAACTAGCAATAAAAATCAAAGAAAAGAAGAACTATGTTTTTGGGTATTCTCTCACAATAGTTTTTCTTGCCAAGATACTCTAAAATTTAATACATGCCTCTCTTGGGCGAAGTCTCGTATTTAAACTAGGGTTTAGGTCTAAAAATCCCGTGTTTTACAATTTAGTCCCTGAAGTTTTCTGCATCCGCCGCGGTTCTACCGCGTCGCGGTGGAACCGCGGTCAACACAGTTCTCTGAATCTTCAGGCCTGTTTTGCGTGGTTTACTTGGGGAATTTCACAGTTGGCCTCTTTTTCTTCATTTTTGACTCCAAAAGTACTCCCTAGCCTTCTCTGGTCATATATCACCTGCAAATCATGAAAAGCACTAATAAGAGCATTTTGTTATCACTTTTATCATCAAAACTATACAAGAAGGTGGTTATTTAAGGCGTGATTATAGTTAAATTCACCTATTATCAGTGCTATTTTTACCAGATCAATGGTACCAATGCACTAGTACTATTTTAGATATTTTAATCAACCATATACCCCTTTGTTTTAATTTAATCATTTGGCTAAAATGAAAAAGTAAATAAACAACACACTTTATACATTCATCTCTTAACTATATGGACTACTTAATACTCACTCTGTTATAGTTTATGTGAACCTATTTCCTTTTTGGTGTGTTCCAAAAAGAATGATCCCTTTCTAAATTTGGTAAAAATTTAGCTTCAACTTACAATTTTACCGTTTAATGAGAAGTTTTTATAATCACACAAATACTCTGGACCCCTTTTTGACTTGTTTAGCACCACAAATTTCAAAAGTCTTTATTTTTTTCTTAAAATCCGTGCCCAGTCAAACAGGTTCACATAAATTGATACAATGGGAGTATAATATTATCCTTCGTAAATGTTTTTCACATGTTTTAGCTGAATTTTCTCTCCATTTAAAAATAAGATGCTCTGGTGGACCAAAACAAAAAGCTAATTGAAAGGGAACTTGGAGCATTGCCAAATTCCATGAATGACAGATATATGCCAGTTTTCCATTAAAAAAAATATTTTATTTTTATTGAGAAATTTTCGTAGCCGTAGATTTTTATTTTTTATGATAATTAACTTTTTTTATTAATCACCAATGAAATATTACAAACCATGAGTCCATTACTCAAATGGTCACTCAACTATCCCAAATTATCTCCTAAAGTCACTTTTCTTTTGTTTGTAACAACAAAGTCATTGAACTATGCCTATTGCACTGAGAAGGTCACTCAACTAGATTTTTCAAATTTTGGATTGCCAAATACCTATTTTACCCTCTAAATTATAAACACTTATCTTCTTTTTATTATTTTTAAATTTTTTAATATTATGATTTTCCCTTTTCAATTTATATTATGGACTTACCTATAGAATAAATAAATATTATTTAATCCTCTCCCATATATAAACAAACAAACAACAAAATTTCTCTCTCTAAAGTTCTCTCTCGGCGCATGATAAGCGTGTCCTGCTAACATACGTTGAACAACAATGGGGAGGGGAAGACCCAGGAAATTGCGATAGGAAACATCATGGAAGCTGGTAATTCACAAAGCGCAGAGAAGTGGATTGTTGAGGTGGTGAATACAGAGATAAAACCAATATAACAGTGGCCGCCATTAATAACCATGAAGGAAGCTCTGAAAACAATGCATGCAATAAGTCCTGTAGTGATAAATGAGAACGAGAAGGTCAATTCTGCTGATAAAATACAAATCGGAGGATCTAACCAAGGGAGAAATGACATGAAAGCTAAGAACAAACGAAATCCAGTAGAGAAAATCGTGAGGAATTCGGAAGATGCTGGAAATGCTCAAAGGAAAAATGAGAATATATCGCAAGATGATGACAACAAAAATGAAGCTCCAGTCGCAACTAAAGTGAAGAATCAAAGGAATTGGACAAATCTATTTGCGGGGAACAAATTGGCGTCAAAAGGTATGGATCTGAATTTCATTGCACCGACTATAAAAAATGGAGAAGTAGTTGTGGAATTGTGTAAGGATGAAATGGAAGAAGAGACAAGAAAATGGAAACAAGCTTTAATTGTCTATGTAGTTGGAATTACACCATCAATTGGAACCATGGAGCGATTAATCGCGGCGGAATGGAACTTTACTGCTAAACCTAAGATCTATTACCATAATGAGGGATATTTCATTGTAAGGTTCAATTCGATGGCGGATAGGGATGAAGCATTATACTCTGGCCTACATATGTTAGGTACTAAGCCGATGATCGTGAAGGCTTGGTCGGAGAATTTTGATTTCAGCAAGGAGATCCTGCAAACAATCACAGTGTGGGTGAGATTTCCAAACCTACCTTTGAATTGCTGGGGAGCTAGATCTCTGAGCAGAATTAGTAGTGGTCTAGGGATTCCATTGTACGCAGATGCATGCACTACTCAGTTGGATCGAATTACCTATGCGCGAGTTTTGATTGAAATGGATATAACAAGAGAACTCCCAAAATCCATCAGAGTAACAGATCCAAATGGAAGAGTGTTTAATCAAAGTGTAGCCTACGATTGGATGCCAGAATTCTGTCAAAGCTGTAGACAAATCGGGCATAGCTGTGGAAAGGATGAACAACAGATGCAAAAGACTAAGATAAAGCAGCAAAAGCAGAGACAAGAGTGGATGCCAAAAGAAAGGAGCAATGACAAGATAGACCAATCAATAGCTGTTAAGAACAATCAACAGGCAAAGGGGACAGCAATTACAAAGGAGAACTCAAATGCAAAGGTTGATAGTGAAAAAGGTGAGCAGAACTGGACAAAGGCTACAAGGAAGTCTATAGCTAGAAACAAGGAGAAAATGGAAGAGGATGCAATTAATACCCTGAATGGTTTTAATATACTAGCAGAATCAGGATTACAACTATTACAGCTAAACCAATTGGGAGAGGGTTCGAGTAGACAAAGGAGACAGGAGGAGGTAGAAGGGGGTTCACATGCCATATTCATTCCAGTATGAAGATGATAACATGGAATATTAGGGGTCTGAATAAGACTCCAAGACAGAAGGAGCTGAAGAAGTTTATAAGAAGCAATAAGGTTAGTATGATGGCACTACTTGAACATAAAGTGAAGGAGCAAAAAGCTAGTCAAATAATAAGGAGGATCACTTCAGATTGGGAGTGGGTAGCCAACTATGAGCACAGTAGTAAAGGGAGAATTTGGTTGATATAGGATGGTAGGGAAGTGGAATGTACAGTGCTAGAGAAGACAGACCAACTCATTCATGTTACAGTCCTTATCAGGAACATGAATGTGAGGTTTGAATTTTCAGCAATCTATGGTCTGCATACTGTGGAAGATAGGAGAAAACTGTGGAGGGATTTACTGCAAGTCAATAGCAAAACACAAGGGGCATGGCTGATCATGGGTGACTTCAATGCTATAAGGAATAGGGAGGATAGGCCAGTTGGAAATCCTGTCCAAGAGATGGAAGTGAAAGACTTTAATAACTTTGTGGAGGATGCTGCATTAGCTGAATTGAGGACTAATGGAAGAAGTTTCACATGGACCAATGGTAACACATACAGCAGGATTGATAGGGCACTAGTTAATACAGAATGGATGCTCAAAATGCCTCACCTTGAGGTATGGGTAATGGATCCAGAGTGTTCTGATCACTCACCTTTGAGTATCAGCTTTGAAGACAATGCAGACTCAAGGCCTAAACCTTTCAAGTTCCTGAACCATCTTGCTGATCATAAGGAGTTCCCGCAGATAGTAAGCAAAGACTGGGAAGGGAGGAGTTCATATAACAGAATAAGAGATGTATGGGAGAGATTGAAGAAGGTGAAGCAAGCTATGAAGAAGCTGAATGCAGATGAATATAATGCTGTAGGAGGAAGGATCACAGAATGCAGGGAGAAACTATGCATCATACAAGAACAAATGAGGAGCCCTGGACAACCAGAAAACATGATCCTAGCAGAAAAGGAATTAAAACTAAAGTTGGAGAAATGGCTAAGGGTGGAGGAAAGCATACTAAAACAGAAATCAAGAGTACAGTGGTTAAAACTAGGAGATGGCAACAATGCATACTTCTATGCCAGCATGAAGAACAGGAATTCTCAAAACAAAATTCAGAACCTAACAAGAAGCAATGGAACAGTGACACAGACAAAAGAGGAGGTAGAAGAGGAGATACTGGGATTCTATAAACAATTATTAGGATCAACAGCTGGGAAACTACCAGCTATCAATCCAGCAATAATAAGAGAAGGACCACTGATCAACAGCCAGCAGCAGAAACAATTGATAGAAGATATATCAAAGGAGGAAATATACAGAGCATTGATGGGGATAAGTGATAACAAAGCACCAGGGAGTGATGGTTTTAATGCACTATTTTTCAAAAGAGCTTGGCCAGTAGTTGGGGGAGAAGATAACTGAAGCGGTGATGCAGTTTTTTTATGAAGGCAAAATGTATCATCCAATCAACTGCACCATAGTAACCTTAATTCCTAAGCTTCCAAACACAAATAGAGTCTCAGATTTCAGGCCAATATCATGTTGCACTATAATATACGAGATTATCTCAAAGGTCCTAATAAACAGGTTACAAGGCATAATGAATGATATTGTGGATGAAAGTCAAGCAGCCTTTGTACCAGGGAGACTGATCAACGACAACATAATAATGAGTCATGAGTTTGTTAAAGGCTATAGCAGGAAAGGTATCTCTCCTAGATGCATGTTAAAAGTAGATATGAAGAAAGCTTATGATTCTATAGAATGGGACTACATGGAACAGGTGCTAAGGAGCATACAAATGCTGGGGAAGCTTGTGAATTGGATTATGGTATGTATGAGAAGTGTGTCATACTCCATAGTTATAAATGGCCAGCACACAGTAGCTTTCAAAGCAAAAAAAGGATTGAGGCAGGGTGATCCATTATCCCCATATCTATTTGTTTTGGCTATGGAATATTTGACAAGACTGCTGAAGAACTTAAAGAGGAATCCAGATTTTAATTTTCACCCAAAATGTGCCAAATTGAACATAGTACAGCTGAGCTTTGCTGATGATCTTCTACTTTTCTGTCGAGGTGACTATATATCTGTGAAGATGTTATTCCAGTGTTTTCAAGAATTCTCACAAGCCTCAGGTCTGGTTGCTAATATAAGAAAAAGTTCTATCTACTTTGGAGGAGTTAAAGATGACATTCAACAAGAGATACTAACGCTGCTGGGCTTCTCAAAGGGTACACTCCCAATGAGATACCTAGGGGTACCTTTGAGCACTAAAAGAATGACATTGCTACAATATCAACCACTACTTGAGAAAATGGTAGGGAGAATCCAGTCTTGGACTACTAAGTTCCTAACATATGCAGGAAGAGTTCAGCTTATCAAAAGCATCCTATTCTCCATTCAAGTGTATTGGTCTCAAATCTTCCTATTGCCAAAAAATTCATCCTGCTGATTGAAAGCATTTGCAGAAAGTTCTTATGGACAGGAAATGTGCAGAATACAAGGAAGGCACTTATAGCTTGGGAAAAACTGTGTTGTCCAAGGGTAGCAGGTGGCTTGAACTTGCTGGATATAGGCACATGGAACAAAGCTGTAATGTGCAAGCTCTTATGGAACTTGTGCAAGAAAAAAGACAAACTATGGGTGCAATGGGTCCATACGTACTATAAGAAACACAATCCTGGATGGGGGACTGAACCAAAGCAGGCTTCCTGGGTGATTGAAAAAATCTTTAAAGCCAAGAAGTACTTTATAGAAGCTGGATACACAGAGGATGATGTGATGCAAATGAACAACTTCAGTATCAAAGATGTGTACTTGAAGAATAGAGGAGAATACAGTAAAGTGTCATGGAGAAAGATTATTTGGAACAATGTAGGATTACCAAAATGGATATTCATAGGATACTTGGCTGCTCACAGAAGATTACAAACCAGGGATAGACTGAAGAAATGGGGTTCTATAGAAGATGATTCTTGTCCATTATGTAATACAGAAGCTGAAACCTTGAATCACCTATTCTTTGTATGCCCATTCTCAAAAAGAATATGGGCTGCTATGCTAGGATGGATGCAGATTGATAGAGCAGTTATGGAGTGGGATCATGAACTACAATGGGCAGAACAACATTGTCGCGGTAGAAGTGCAGCTGCTGAAATTTATAGAATGGTGCTGGTTGGTAGTATATACTACATTTGGCAAGAAAGAAATGCTAGAGTCTTTCAAAGAACATCGAGGACAGCTGAAATGATTACTAGAAGCTTAACACAAGATATACATTGTAGAGAAAATGTAAAAAAATGTCTGAAAACAAAACTGCTTGAATTGAATTTCTATCCTACTGTTTAGGAAATGTAAATAGAAAGCATGGAGATTAGAGAAAAGGAAGAAGTAGCTTAGTCTGGGACTTATGTCCAGAACAAGCTATAATGGAACAATGTAAATATATTACTTGGTAATAAAAAGTTTAGTTACCAAAAAAAATATATTATTTATAAATTAAAAAATAAAAAATATTTAAGCATGTATAATGCTGGAATAAAAA
Organism: Nicotiana attenuata; assembly: GCF_001879085.1. Classification (NCBI taxonomy): domain Eukaryota; kingdom Viridiplantae; phylum Streptophyta; class Magnoliopsida; order Solanales; family Solanaceae; genus Nicotiana; species Nicotiana attenuata. The sequence continues at coordinate 17,015 of NW_017675641.1, forward strand.
AATTATGAGCACAGTAAAAAAAATAATTAGAATAATTTGTTAGTAATAATAATTTTAGTATTAACAACAAAACTTCAACAATTTATTTACACAATTTAGAATGAAAGAAAATAAAGGTTGTAAAATATATATTCAATGCGCGTTATATGAAAATAATTATTTAAATAAAGGTATTTTTATAATATAAATTATATATTCTTGAAAATTACGCTCAATTATATTATTATGTTTCTACCAACTTTTCGACAACACAAAGTTATGTCACTGAAAAGTAGGGGGACTATCTGTATAGGATAAAATATGTTATGTTAAGTCGCGCATGGAATATATATAATGTAATTGAGCATAATTTTCAAGGATATATAATGTATATTATAAAACTACTTTTATTTAAATAATTAATTTTATATTACATGCATGGAATATATATTTTACAACCTTTATTTTCTTTCATTCAGAATAGTGTAAATAAATTTTTGAATTTTTGTTGTTAATACTAAAATTATTATTACGAACAAGTTATTCTAATTAATATTTTTTACTATGCTCATTGTTTTGTTATTCCAACAGTATAGATGCTTAAATACTTTTTATTTTTTTAAATTTATAAATAATATTTATTTATTAGGTCAGTGTATAATATAAATTAAAAAGGAAAAATCATAACATTGAAAAGTTAAAAAAAATAAAAGAAGATAAATATTTATAATTTAGAGGGTAAAACAGGTATTTGGCAATCCAAATTTTGAAAAATCTAGTTGAGTAACCTTCTGAGTGTAATAGGCATAGTTAAGTGACTTTGTTATTACAAACGAAAGAAAAGTGACTTTAGGAGATAATTTGAGAAAGTTGAGTGATCATTTGAGTAATTAACTCTACAAACCATAGCTAAACTAAGACACAATTAGCTATCCAGTAAACACGACTAGCTACACTAAAGAGAAAATCAGCCTACTAATTAGCTACCTCCCACCTAAAACAAAAGCTTTTGTAAAGCAGTTCTATTTTAAAGTGATGCTCTAACATTACAAATGTAGGCTATTTCCCTCAAAATTTGAATGGGAGAGTATATGGTAGCCTAGCATTGTGAGGCAAATCACACTAAACTTATTTAACTGCCGGTAAGAAAACATACCAGTTGATCGCGTCTCTCTGTGCTGCCCCATACTCAAAGCATCACGTATTTATGCAGGGTCCGAGAAGAATTGCACCCCAAGATGTAAGATGTAGACAGCATATCCTAATGCAAGCATTAATGACTGCTTCCACGGCTCGAACCAGTGACTTAGCTAGGTCACACGGAGATAACTTTACCGTTGGTCGTGTGTGTGTATATATATATATTTGTTATTACCTTAAAAAGTTGTATAGTTTGTAACGTATCACTACAACAACCATAATTGACTGGGATACCAGTAGGGGTGTTCATAAAAACCCGAAAAACCAAACCAAACCAAACCGACCAAAAAAACCGATACTTTTTGGTTTGGTTTGGTTTTGGTTTTGAATTTTAAAAACCGATCAAATTTGGTTTGTTTTTTGTTTTAATCAGAAAAAAATCAAAAAAAAACAAACCAAAACCGACTATAGGAGTAGCTAATTCAAATTTATTATTACACGTATATATATATATATATANTATAGTTCTTTACCTTTACATTCTAGTTTGATTGGTAGTTTTCTTTTGTTAAGTGTAAGAATCAATTTTGTGTTAAAAATAATATATTTTTAATTGAGTCCTTAAATTATTCATCACTATTTGATTCAATTATCATCATATCTTGGTAAATAATAGATTTCTCAAAGGCAATTGATTTGATAGTGTTACGTTGAAAATATGGTCGCCGGAATATATGTTTGGTAGTGTATGCCTTATATTTAAGAAAAAACCGACAAATAACCGGAAAAACCGACAAAACCCGACATAAACCGAATTGAGAAAAAATCGACTTAATTGGTTTGGTTTGGTTTGGTTCTAATATTTGAAAAACCGACTTACTTTGTTTGGTTTCTTTTAAAAGAAAAACCGATCCAAACCGAACCATGAACACCCCTAGATACCAGGAAGTTATTTGCGTACCCAAATCTGAAATATAAAAAGACAAAATAGTCCTTGGACCCCAGCCTAATGGACCTGTCAACACTCAAGTTTGGGATGGAACGTGGGGCTTTTGTTTTGGAGGGGGTGGGGGAGTTGGGGGGGGGGGGGGTGGTTCCTACACCTACATTATGCTGCAAAATGATAGGTCCTCTTCCAAAGACAACTGGATGGGTCCAAAGGGACAAAGGATTGGAAAAAAAGAGAGAAAAAGGTAATACGAGAAAAATAGAAAAGAAAAGAAAAGGTGCATTCAAATTCCTGCAAAATGAAATGACCGAAAATTATGCTTGAATATTCAAATTTCAACAGAAAAAAAAAATATTACGTAGGTGATTTCCTTTTAGATGTCTAAGTTTAAATGAACTTCGGACGTCTCGAAAAAAATATAAGGTGCTCAAAAATAGTTGAATAAAATCACTATAAATATAGCCCGTATTATTGAAAGATGTCATATACTTGATAAAATAATCAAAATATGTACGAAATTATCTAACAAATGCACTATTGTTTGACTCAAAAGTTGTTTAACACTTTTTAAGCAAATCAATCAAATAGATGAAGGGGTAAATCCTAGTTAAAGATAATTAACTCTAGATCCGAGACGAATAATATGAGTAGAAAAACATATCCGAGTATAAATATTGGGCGTGATTATAGCCAGATTTAATAACATAAAGAAAGATGCATTGAATAACATTAAATGGCAATAAAATGTAGATAAAGGAAAAGATTCACCCGATCTTGAGTTAGTCGGATCTTCTTTCATTTGATAAAGATGAATGATAGACAAAATACAAGAACCATTGGACCCTTTTTGGATCTGATGAAGGTTTTGGATCACTGATCCTCTTCTCCCTTTTGAGAGATGTGTTTCCATATTTTCTAGAAAGAGGGAGAGGGAGACCGAGAGAGAGCCCCCTCAATGGGAAGTCCTCCCCTCCTATTTATAAGGGGGGTATCCATAGAAAATCCTTACAAAAGGTACAATTTAGAGAGAATATTCGGTAGAATATTCCTTTTGAGTATTCTAAAGCAAACTAGCAGTTTCATGACTGTCCGTCCTCGGCCTGTCCGACCTCGGCCTATCCGACCACGACCTTCTTGATGACGGTCCGGCTTGGCTTTATTGATGACGGCCCGACCTTGACCTGTCCGACCTTGACTTTATGTCTTCGCGTGCCGAATTTCTCTGATCTAATTTTAACTCATACAACTATAAAAGAGATGCATTAAGAAAATATAGTAAGGTAGCAAAGTGACATTGTCATTATCAAATAACAGTTGTGAATAGAAAAAAGGGTAAATAACAACTGTGGATTGATAGCATAAAGCTAGTATATATGGTTGGTGATAAAGGATTATTAATTAGCAAGATTTGGTAAGGGATTTAATAAAAGAAATAAAGTCTCAATGGTTCCATATGACAAGGCAAATCTTGTTGCAAAATAGTTGTGCCTAAATCACTAGACATAGACTAAAGTGCTGATGTCACGATTTCCTAATATTAGCCAAAAAATAATTTAGAAAAAAAAAAAAGCAGTTTGGTGTACAAGGCACCCCGCATTCACGTAGGATCCGGAAAAGGGCCGTACTCAAAGGGGTGTGATGTAGACAGTCTGCCCTAATGCAAGCATTAGTGACTATTTTTAGTACTCGAACTCATGACCTATAGGTCACATGGAGATAACTTTATCGTTGCTCCAAGGCTCCCTTTCGTTAACCAAAGAATAATAATCACTAATTATGTCGATCGTATAATAGAAGAGGAGTTTTAGCGCAACGACAAAAGTTATTATCGTGTGACCATGAAGTTACGAGTTCAAGTTGCAGAAACAATCAAAAAATAAGAAAATAAGATTGTATACATAAGACTTTATATGTTCCAGCTATTTTTAAAAATCCACGAATAGCAGAAGCTTAATGCACTGATATATCATTTTATTTTCTTCGTATAATTGATTTAGAGTTATTGATAGAGCCGCCGCTTAACAGTCGTCAAAAAATTCGGATAATCTGAGCCTGGACACAAATAACAGTCATAAGCTTTTCCGTTAAATGTCTAACGACCAAACTGAAAGAAGAAGAAAGAAAAAAAGAATTTCAGTTCTAAGACAAATTAAAAAAAAAGGTTGGCGACAACCTTTGCCAAGCTGTTATGGGACCAAAGGAGACTTTAAATTAATGTCCTTTTCCTCTGCAAATTATCATCAATTTCAGAACTCGTCAATATATCCAAAACAAGAGCAAAAATCTTAAAAACAATTGCTGGAAAAAAAAATTATGTCAAATAATGGAATGATCTTTCATGTTATTTGGTCATGACATATGAAAGTATTGCACTAATAAACTAGCGGCAAATCTAGGATTTAGAGTCAGTGAATTCTTATCTTTATATATGTGTCAATTTTTTCATGCAAACATATTACACTCGCTCTGACCTGAACTACATATATAGAGGAAACTTCTATATGTCATCATTGAACTTAAATGCAGAGTTAAGATTTTAACTTAATGAGTTCTGAAATTTAAAATAACTATTTTATCAAGTGCTATTAACTGGATTTTAAATTTAATATGTGTATATATTTAATTGATTTCTTAATACAAACACAAAGTTTGAGTAAAAGTTACCGGTTTTGATTGAACACGTATCTGGACTTCTGCCTCCGCCCCAAATTAGATTGACCTTTTTTCACACTTTTTGGCAGGGTTCAGGGGGAATAACTATCAAGAAGACAAACCAGTCTCTATTGTTTGGTATATATGAGGAGCCAGTTACTCGGCACAATGCAATTTGGTTGTTGAGAGGCTAGGAGATTATCTCATTGATCAAGGCCTCTAGGTTGATTAACTCTCCACATACTACTAAATTATGACATTGATGGTGTTATTAGACATGTAATTTTTAGGATTTAGAATTCGTTCTAAGATAATTTTAGACGGTAGGAATGCATGATGCTTCGTGTATCGAGTTGTCGCTTTTTACTTTGATGTGTCTAGCTTGTGTATTATTTTGCAAAAACGATACACTCCTACATAAGATTTACATTGAGGATGTCCATATTTGTATTCGTTAGTCTTGGTTTTTAGCTTTTCTTGCAATAACTCCAGGCTGACATGATAAGTATTCTTTTAGTACTTAAGGGTGCAATTTAATGGTAAGTATAAGCAAGATAAAATAATTTGCACCATAGACAAAAATATACTATAGGTGATTTTCTTAGTATGCCTATTTTGATGAACAGAGTTACACAATACCTATGTACGTCGATGAATAATATTAAGTATCGGATGAAATAATTAGACTCCTACACCACACAAATAAAATAATCAGGCTACTTCACACAGTCTCATTTAGGGTGTCAAATGGGGGGTTGGATCGATTTTGGGCGGATCAAAATGGGTTGAGTTGATAATTGAGCAGGTCAAATGACCCGCCCAAAAGTTACTTGAGGTCATATGGGTTGAGTCAAGATGGGCTAAAATTTGGGTCATAACTCAACCCGCCCAACTCTTATTAAGCTTTAATTAATGTGCTGTTTTCTTATAAATAGTATAATTACTAAATAAGACGTTATTTTCTTTTGTTATAGTCATATATAATATATCAAAAAAGAAAGAGAAACTTTCAGAAATCACTATGTTTTAGTGGTTATTAGCTAGTTGTAGCTATCATTTACTATATTACTTCCTAGAGCGATGTTTTTAGGTTTTTTAAAGTGTATTCGATGTATTTAAGCTACTGTATTCATGAATACAGTAGCATTTCTAGGCGTGAAACAGGGGATTACAGCTAGACAGATTTTTGTATTCGACTGTATTCACAGCGTGAAACAGGGAATTACAGCTCGACAGATTATTGTATTCGACTGTATTCACGATATGTATTTGTGAATACAGTAGCGTAAATAGCGCAATTCATGGTCTATTCAGCTGTTTTTAAACGGAAAGTGAATCAATTAACATAATAGACTCCTAATATAACTCAACAAACTGAATTATAACACACAAAATTTATATTTTCAGTTATAAAAAAGATTCTCAACCGAAAAATACCCCAAAACATAGCAATCTTCAGAGAAAATATGCTGAAAATTTTTCCAACCGATAAATACAACAAAAAAAGAGCAATTTGAATACATATATACATCTGAATAAAAAATTATATTAATTAAAAAAATATATGAATACATTCATGGAATATAACGAGACAGTGAATACAATGAAATACATGGAATACAACGAGATACATTGAAATACAATGGAAAAACAAAAGAAAATGAATACAATAAAATACATGAAAATACAGCGAGATACATTGAAATATATTAACAGAAAATTCAAGTTGCTCAGCCCCAAACTCCATCGTCTTTGTTCAAGAACAACCCTAATGTCGTCTCGCCATCACCGTTGCCTCCGGTTGCCGTTGTTACGCCGGAGAAAATTTCTATATCGGATAATTGCTCGGTAGCCCAAAAGTCTTCACCGGAAAACTCTAATTCTGATGCTTTGCCGGAGAGTTCTGGTAGTAAGATGAAGGTGGGAGATGAGAGAGAGAGAGAGGGAGAATAGATATGGGGTAGGGGATGGATTTGAACGTATCCCTTCCTTCAACTGGATGGAGAATAGAGGGAGAATACATTAAACGTATCCCTTGCTTCAACTGGATGGATTTGATGCTTTGCCAGAGAGTTCTGGTATTAAGATGAAGGTGGAAAGAGAGAGAGGGAGAATAGATATGGGGTAGGGGATACGAGAATTTGAGGGGATAGGAGAAATTTGAGTGGAGAGAGAAAAATACTACAAAGCTTATTTTATGGCTTAAGGGTAGGAGGTGACCATAAATAGATATTTAGCTATAAAAAATTAAAAGGTAGCTATGTAATATAATTTTTTAAGAGGGTATTTATTTAAAATAAATAAGGTATCAACCTTTGCTATAGGAGGTAACTAATCCAAAAAACAAAATTATTTCTAAGAAATTTTGACAAAGTTATTCATGGATCAATTTGGGCTAAAAATAGCCAACTTTAAATGGGTTGAGATGGGTTGGATCAAGATGAGCTAAGTGAAATAAATTAGCGGATCAATACGTCCGGTTGAAAAATTAGAAAATTTGAGTGTCCTTGAGAAAATCATGAGTTTTGAGGTTAAATTCGTAGTTTTTTAATGTTATTTTGATGATTTTATCGCACGAGCAAGTCCGTATGATGTTTTTAGACTTGCGTGCATGTTTGATTTGGAGCCCCGAGGGCTTGGGTGAGTTTCGGATAGGTTTAGGCTATGTTGCACTTGTTTTTTGATGCTTCATCGTCGTTTCTTCAAGCAAAAATAATACAACATTGAGCAAATGAGATTAAAATTCAGTTTTCTTTGATCCATTAGATCCGTATCGAAATTTTGGAGCCATAGGAAAAAGAATCATCGAATTTGGACATCGTATGAGGAAGTTATGCTCATTTTTGTGTCGGAAAAAATTGCTGGTTTCTGGTGTGTTCGCAAATGCGAACTTTTCATCGCATTTGCGATGCACAGTTCGCAAATGCGAACTTTTTGTCGCAAATGCGACTTCTGCCAGCCCTGCTTTGTTCGCAATTTGCGAGGGCGAACCCCGGATCGCAAATGCGACATCTGAGGCCTGTTAAGTGAGGTTTTTGACGAGATTTTCACCCATTTTTCAATTTTCTCAAACCCTAAACCTCCATGGGCGATTTTACAAAGACCCAAATTTCTCCAAATCATTGAGTAAGTGCCTCTAATCAATCAATTTCCAACTATATTTTGTGAGTATATCTTAGATTTAATATCAAATTCATGAGAATCTAAAGGAAAATTTGGGAAAAATTGTGAAATCTTTCAAAAATGTAAAATGATGATTTGAATGACCAAATGGTGTCGTAATTAGATAATTTTTGTATGGGTGAACTCGTAGCGGAATGGGTGTTCGATTTTTATAAATTTATCGGGTTCCGAGGTGCGGGCCCGGGGAGTTGACTTTTGTTGACTTTTTGCAAATTGTATAAGAATCATAGTTTTGTTAATTGAAATTGTTTTCTCTTGCATTGTTTGACGTATTCAAGTCGTTTTTTGCTAGATTGAGCCGTGCGTTGATGAATTGGTAAAGGAAAACCTAAATTGAGTATTGAATTGGCCGGATTGAGGTAAGTATCCTGCCTAATCTTGTGTGGGGGACTTCCCCTTAGGATTTGAGTCTTCTATGCTAATTGTAGTCCGTGCACGCGAGGTGACGAGTGTGTGCTCGGACTTATTTGTGGGAAATTTGCCATTAGGGTTCTTAGGTCCTTATGTTCATTATGTGAGAAGTATTCCGTTATGATTGAGTTTCCTAATTGCTTAATTTACCTCTATATGCGCCATACGATGTTGTTAGCTTTCCTGTAATTCCTACTTGTTACTTGACCCTTAATTGCCTTAATTGAAGTGATTGCCTTCCTTGTTGTTTTGATACTTCTTGATTGTGAGTTTCTCTATGACTTCGTGCAAATATGTTATATGTCCAATTGTTGGGGGTACCGGTGTAGTTATCACGTGCTTATTGTGTCTTGTGGTTTAGTTAAAGTTATTGTGTTTCTTGGTTTTTCCGTGATCCTTATTAGGTACTATTCATGCTTAAATTGACGATTATTCATGTTGAACAAGACTTATGACATTCTCTTGGTAATTGACCATTGTTGAGTATTGACTTGAGTTGAGATCTATATTGCGAAGCTAACTGGTGAAACAAGATTGGTTATTGTTGATTCCCTTGCCGGAGGTTATTGTTTCAATTGTTGATTCCCTTGCCGGGATGTTATTGTTTCTATTGTTGATTCCCTTGCCGGGATGTTATTGTTTCTATTGTTGATTCCCTTGCCGGGAGGTTATTATTTCTATTGTTGATTCCCTTACTGGGATGTTATTGTTTCTATTGTTGATTTCCTTGCTGTGATATTATTGTTTCTATTGTTTGGGTGAGGAAGAGTGTAAAGCACGAAGGGTGATGCCGTGCATGATATTGTGAGAGAGAGTTAAAGCACGAAGGGTGATGCCGTGCACATTTCTATTTATGCATATTGTGAGTAAGAGTGTAAAAACACGAAGGGTGATGTTGTGCCACATTATTGAGAGTAAAAGCACGAAGGGTGATGCCGTGCCACATTATTGAGAGTAAAAGCACGAAGGGTGATGCCGTGCATGATATTTTGAGGAAGAGTGTAAAGCACGAAGGGTGATGCCGTGCACATTTCTATTTATGCATACTGTGAAGAAGAGTGATAAAGCACGAAAGGTGATGCCATGCACTTTCTGTTTCTTGTGTTTCTTTATAGCTATTAATTCAAGTGTGTTAATTGTTCAGATTTCTTTACTGCTGTGACTCTTGTGATGGAACTCCATAGAGTTTTCAATACTTCGTTGTATTTATATATATATTTCAATACTTCGAATTTCAACAATTGTTTCATTTTTAATTCAATTAGTTACTCAAATAAATTTCCTTAATCCGTTTGAGGTTGTATTTTACTTAAAAAGGAATTTCTACTAAGTTAATTTCTTAAATCCCATGATAAAGGTAATAATTCTTTCGATGCCGTATTTTAATTGAAAATGGTACTTTCTTTATTCAAATGATTTCTAAAAATAATTTCATCTTTTCTTACTGAGGTCCTAATTAGCTTAGAAGTTGTACTCTACTTTATGTTATATAAATGAGACTCCTTGAACACCTTAATTGCGTTGATTATGGACCCTATGTACTGAGTAACATGAGAACGTTGTTTTGTAAAGAGAGATAGAAATATGTTGGCACAAGGTGCCGGGTGTGCTAAAAGTTTGGTAATTTAGGTTATGATATGAGACTTCGAGTTTGAGATGGCTGGAATTGTGCATCAGAAATGATATGATTTATTGAGCTGACATCGCCTTCCTTATTTGAGTACATTTTTACTTGTCTGTGTTCTAGCTATGTTAGTGTTAATTTATTTGGTTATCTTTCGTTCCATCCGTGTTTCTCTTTGTTGTTTCTACTGATTGTAGTTTGTTCTTTCCCTGTTGATATTACTTTGTCATCTTTAGGTTGATAGTTATTATCATATCCTGTTCAATTTATTTGACCAGTAGGTGTCTGGACTGTTCCTCGTCACTACTCCACCGAGGTTAGTCTTGATACTTACTGGGCACCGCCGTGGTGTGCTCATACTATACTTCTGTGCGGGTCGTTGCGGTGGAGACTCAAGGTAAACCTGTTGCAGCGTTCGCAGGCCTCGGAGTCACCTTCATTTATACTTATTTCCATTTGTTCCTCTTATTTCGGAACAGTGATGTATGTATTTTGTATAACTACTCTTAGAAAGGCTTATGGCTTGTACCACCGGTTTTGGGAATTGTAATTTGTTAAGGGTCATTTAATTTAAATTTAACAAATATAAGTGTTATCTCCGTAAATGTTAGGCTTACCTAGTTTAGAGACTAGGTGCCATCACGACTCCTTCGGAAGGATTTTTGGGTCGTGACAATAACCACCCCAACTTTGGGCGGGTTGGACGGATCATTTGGGCTTGGGCCAAATTTGACAGCCCTAGTCTCATCAACGTAGGAGGTGGGGATGGGACTCGACCCTATTATCAACGGTGGATCTATACTAATAAGTATGAGTTCACGTGAATCTACTAACTTTTATTCAAATTTTATATTTGTATAAAGAAATTCGCTAAATATGCAAAAATATTTAGCTTGCAATTCAATTCATTAATTCGATTATTATTATATATTAATTTGAGATTGACGTAGAAATTTATAACTTCCAATCCAAAATCTATATCTGCCTATTATATGACAGACAACATAGAGACGCATGTGTGCATGATAGACACACGGAGAATATTGGTACAGACTCACGAGGATGTTTTTTGGTGATTTAATGGTGGAGGACATTGTGTTTGGAATTTTTTTCCTAATTATTTTGTGAATTTTGGAGGCTTAGAACCTGGGTATTTTAGATATTTTAATCAACCAAATACCACGATTTTCTATCTAATCATTTGGCTAAAAAGAAAAATGAAAAAGTAAATAAAACAACATATATATATATATATATATATATATATATATATATATATATATATATATATATATATATTCCTTCGTAAATGTTTTTCACATGTTTTAGCAGAATTTTTCTCTTCATTTAAACAATGAGATGTTCTAGTGGACCAAAACAAAAAGCTAATTGAAAGGAAACTTGGAGTATTGTTAAATTCCATGAATGACAGATATATGCCAGCTTTCCATTAAAAAAAATATTTTATTCTTAATGAGAAATTGTCATAGCCACAAATATATTTTTTTTGGTAATTAACTTTTTTTATTAGGCTACTTCCCACCTAAAACAGAAGCATTTATAATTCCAGGTGATTGCTCTAACATTACAAATTTAGGCTATTTTCCTCACTATACACTCTCAATTTCTAGTTTTCTGCTCAAATATTCTCTGATTTCTCTCCATCCAGATGGAATGGATACATTCAGTATATACATGTTGCCGCATAAATATTATGACATATTTAATATCATAAGTTTCAAAAATCTTATAAATATATAAATATTATGACATGTTTAATATTCATAATTAGTTTCAGAAATATTTCTTTCTTTCTTTCACTCTATGTTTAAACTTACATAGAGGTCTTCCTCTTTTTTATAAATTCTGTGCTGAATCAAAATACGTACGTCACAAAAATTTGAATGGTAGAGTATATGCTAGCCTATCATGTGAGGCAAATCACACTAAACTTATTTAACTTCCAGCAAGAAAACATACTAGTTGATCGTGTCTCTCTCTGCGCAGTCCGATGCACAAAGCATCCCGCATTTACGCAGGGTTGGAAAAAAGGCTGCGCCCAAAAGAATGTGACGCATACAGCCTATCCTAGTATTTTATAGCTTGATAACGTCTCAATACAACAACCATAATGAGTGGGATACCAGGAAGTTGTTTGCCTACCCAAATCTGAAATATAAAAAGACAAAATAGTCCTTGGACCCCAGCCCAATGGACCTGTCAATACTCAAGTTTGGGCTGGAATGTGGGGCTTTTGTTTTGGAGGGGGTGGGGGAAGTTGGGTTTTTTTTT
>NW_017675641.1:29270-31199 GCF_001879085.1 Nicotiana attenuata
GGGGGTGGGGGGGAGGGGATTCGTACACCTACATCATGCTGCAAAATGATAGGTCATCTTCCAAAGACAACTTGATGGGTCCAAAGGGACAAACAATGGGGGGAAAGAGAAAAGGGTGACACGAGAAAAATAGAAGAGAAAAGAAAAAATGCATTTAAATTTGTAGAATTAACCTAAAAGTTGTAAATAGCTGACCACCTAATCTCTTAAACTAAAAATAATCGAAGAATGTATAATATAAGTATAATTATGTATAATGAACGTATAATCTATAAATCTGTAAAATAAAATGACCGAAAATTATGCTTGAATATTCAAATTTCAACGGGAAAAAAATATAAGGTAATTTCTTTTCATATGTCTAAGTTTAAATGGACTTCGGACGTCTCGAAAAAGATATGAAGTACTCGAAAATGATCAAAGTAATTGAACAGAAGATCACTATAATTGTAGCCCATGTTATTAAAAGATATCATATACTAGATAGAATAATCAAAATACATACAAACTAATCTAGCAAATGCACTATAAAAGAGATGCATTAAGAAAATATAGTGAGGTAGCAAAGTGACATTGTCATTATCAAATAACAGTTGTAAATAGGAAAAAAATGGTAAATAACAACTGTGAATGATTAGCATAAAGCTTGTATATGTGGTAAAGGGTATTAATTAGCAAGATTTGGTAAGAGATTGAACAAAAAAAGTCTCTATGGTTTCATTATGACAAAAAAGATCTTGTTGCAAAATAGCTGTGCCTAAATCACTAGACATAGACTAAAGTGCTGAGGTCACGATATCCTAATATTAACCAAAAAATAATAAAAAGGACAATCCGGTTTATGTTCACGCAGGGTTTAGGAAAGAACCACACCCCAAAAGGTATAATATAGACAGCCTACCATAATGCAAGCTAGTGGCGAAGCCAAAAATTTTCTCAAGGGTGTTTAAACTTGAAAGTAGTAAAAAAACTTCTCCGACAAAGAGTGTTCAATATATGTTATATACCTATAAAACCTAATATTTTACCTATATATATACTCGGTGTAATTTTCCGACAAAGGGTGGTCAGTTGACCACCCTTTTGGACATATGGCCTCGCCCCTGATGCAAGCACTAGTGACTACTTTCACAACTCGAACTCATGTCATATAATATCATACGGAGACAACTTTACTGTTGCTCCAAGGGCCCCTTCAATAACCAAAAAATGATAATCACTAATTATTTTGGTCATATAATAAAAAAATGAGTTTTGGCGCAATAATAAAAGTTATCATCATGTGATCATGAAGTAATGAGTTTAAGTCGCGAAAATAATCCAAAGATAAAAAATAAGATTGTATGCATAAGACTTAGACTTAGAAAATTTTACCTCCTATAGCAAAGGTTGATACCTTATTTATTATAAATAAAATACCCTTTTGAAAAATTATCTTCTACAGCTACCTTTTAATTTTTATAGCAAAATATCTATTTATGGCTACTTCCTACCTTTAAGCCATTAAATACGCTGTGTATTATTTTTCTCTCTCCTTCTTTCTTTTTTTCTCTCACAAAATTACCGTATAGGAAGTAAACTTCTCTCTCCACGATCTCTCTCTCCAATTTCTCTCCGTCACATCGCCATTCTCTTCCCCATTCTCTCTATCAACGATTCTCCACTGATTTATCTCCTTTGTCAAAAGAACCTGAATTTTCGACAGCTCGTCTTTTCGATTGAGAATCTACTGCTTCTTTTCCAGTTGTTCGTCTCGTAGATTCCTTCTTCGTTAACAAAACAGGTTTCGACTCTTCAAAATCACTATCAACCGGTGCAGCTACTACTGAATCTGGCTTTGTTGCGAGCCTCTTCGATTTCCTGCTCGCCGATGAAGATTTCGGCTTTGACACCGGAGAAGTAGCACATGGCGGCGGCCTGGATATCGGT
>NW_017675641.1:31219-43814 GCF_001879085.1 Nicotiana attenuata
GAGGGCTGAGGAACTTGAAGAGTCTGTTACCTTTTTTTTTTATTATATTTCAATGTATCTCGTTGTATTCCATGTATTTCATTGTATTCACTGTCTTTAGTTTTTCTACTTTTTTAATATATTCACTGTATTTAACTGTATTCAATGTAATTATATAATTTCGAAGCTTCACTTTGTTTCACTGTTTTGTCCAGCAGTACATATTTAGCAATATGTATTTAATGTATTGTAGAATGTATTCATATATATATTTTTTAATTAATATAATTTATGTATTCAGATGTATATATGTATTCAAATGTATTTGCAGTATGTATTCATATGTGTTTGCACTATAGATGACCTGCTATACTTCATGTATTCAATGTATTTTTATATATTTAAATGTATTCAATGTAATTATATAATTTCAATATATAAATCTATTTGTAAAGATACCACTAAAAAATATTTAATAAAGATACCACTAAAAAATATTAAATAAAGATACCACTAAAAAAAGAAAGGATGGATTGAATCTCTGAAGATTACTCTGTTTTTGGGGTGTTTTTCGGTTGAGAATCTTTTCTATAACTGGAAATACAAATTTTGTGTGTTATAATTGAGTTTGTTGATTTATATTAGGAGTCTATCGCGTTAATTGATCCACTTACCGTTTTTAAACAGCCGAAGACCTTTTTTTCGCAAATTCTGTTACTGTATTCACGAATACAACTCGCGAATACATATGAGTACAGTCTATACGTTAGCTGTAATTCTCTTTTTTCCGCCGAGTTTTCCTATTGTATTCATGAATACATTAGTTTAAATACATCGAATACACTCTATTACAAATTAAGATATACCTAAAGAAAGTAATTTTATAAATAATAGCTATAGCAAGCTAAAAATCACTAAACATAGTGGTTTCTGAAAATTTCTCGAAAACTTATGTGTTCCGGCCATTTCCGAAACTCAAGAATAGCATGAGTTTAGTGAACCAATTTATCATTTTATGTTCTTCATATAATTTATTTAGAAATTATTGATAGAGCCGCCGTTTAATAGCTGTCAGAAAATCGGATAATCTGAGCTTGCACACAAATGGCACGTCATAAGCCTTTCCGTTAAATGTCTAACGACCAAACTGAAAGGAAAAAAATAAAAAATAAAAAAGAAATTTCAGTTCTAAGACAAATAAAAAAGAAGTTCGTGACGGCCTTTGCCAAGCTGTTATGGGACCCATATCTAAAGGTGAAGACCAAAGGAGACTTCAAATCATGTCCTTTTCCTGTGCAAATTATTTTCAATTTCAGAGCTCCTAATAAATATATCCAAAAGAAGAGCAAAAATCTAAAAAACAATTTCTGAAAAAAGAAAAAACCAAAGATTGTGTCATAAAATGGAATGATCTTTCATGTGATTTGGTCGACGAATTTAAGAATGTAAGTTATAATTATGCAGATGGATGTCTCTTGACAATAAATACAGTAACTGTTTGAATTATTTGTTTACCTCGAAAATACGAATAACAATTAAATTTGATTTGTGGTTTTAAAGATATGTGATTAGATTCAATACCAATTAATAATCAAGAAATATGAAGTAGAAATGAAGGAAATAAATGAATCAAATCAATGTAACTCAGCAGCAATGACCTCGAGCTTAGTGTCCTCGAGGTGGGTTAAGAGCAATAAGAATAATGAAGCAAGAAAAGAAAAGTAAGAGCAGTAGAACTAAGGGACAATTCTGATGAACAGTAGGCAATAGGCAGAGAGTATATTCTTTTCTCAATCATTAGATGATGTTACAAATGATTGGGGTCCCCTTTATATAATAGGGGAATCCTAAATATGGAATATTTCTATTTACAGTAGGGAATATTCCTGATACAGCTGTCTAACTGCCTAGTACGGAATTGACGATCCTACTTACGGAATTGTACGATCCTATCCGGGATTTGCGCCATGATTTTGGGGACGTGGCAGGAATCTAACTCATTCCGTTTTAAATCCATAACGGTACTATTTCGGGGTCGAGCGTACTCAGCCTCAGTGTACGTCTGTCACGACCCGTATTTCTCACCCTCGGGAGTCGTGATGGCGCCTACTAGTGAAAGCTAGGCAAGCCAACCAATTGATCTATTTACCTTGTTTTCATTTTTAATCCGATAACAGTTAAGAGCCAACAATTAGATAACAACAGAATTTAATAAGCGGAAGACTGCATTGTAAAGTTTTTATAATACTGCTAATACTAATCCATAACAAATCTACCCAAGATTGGTGTCACAACTTCACAGACTGTCTAAGATTACTACAAATAAAGGTCTGAAAGAAATAATACAACACTGTCTCTAGAGATACAAGAAAGAAATAGGAATAATGGCTAAAAGGAGACGCCAAGGCCTGCGGACGCCTGCAGGACTACCTCGGGTCGCCTAATGGACCAAAAGCAGCAACCTCACTGCGGTCCGAAATCTACAACACTGGGATTTGCACAAAAGAGTGCAGAGTGTAGTATCAGCACAACCGACCCCATGTGCTGGTATGTGCCTAGCCTAACCTCGGCGAAGTAGTGACGAGGCTAGGACCAGACTACCAAGAATAAACCTGTGCAGTTAAATCATATACAGCGGAACAATACAAACAAAAATGTACAGCTAAGGATGGGAGGAGAAAACATGATGCGGGGACATCGAATAATAACAGAAGAACAACGAATAAATAAAAAAATCACCACAGTTCAATTGAAGATAGGAAGGGGGATCATGATGCGGGGTACAACAAGTATCAACAGAAATCCAACAATTAAATGTAGAGAAACCATAACTCAGTTATCAATAAAAAAAAACCAGGAAATCAAAGACAAGTGCACGGCGTCACCCTTCGTGCTTTAACACTCTCTCACCAAAACAATGCACGGCATCACCCTTCGTGCTTTAACACTCTCTCACCAAAACAATGCACGGCATCACCCTTCGTGCTTTACACTCTTCCTCACCCAAGCAACAATCACAACGCAATTTGGCAAGGGAATCAATAACATCACAATAAAATCAAGTAACAACAAGAAATCAGTAAGTAAGCGTAAAGAACACCATAACTCAATTACCAGTAAAATCAGGAAAATCAAGGACAAGTGCACGACATCACCCTTCGTGCTTTTACTCTCGTCCTCACCATGAAAATCAGTATAATTAGCACGGCATCACCCTTTGTGCTTTTACCTCACATAATCACTCATATAAAGGCACAGAATTGTACATCGTGCGGCTCGGCATCACCCTTCGTGCTTTACACTCTTCCTCACGAAAACAATGCACGGCATCACCCTTCGTGCTTTAACACTCTCTCACCAAAATAATGCACGGCATCACCCTTCATGCTTTACACTCTTCCTTACCCAAACAGCAATCACAAACAATAAGGGCAAGGAAATAAATGAAATTTGCAATAAGAATCCCGGCAAGGGAACAATAGTTCAACAAACAAGTCCCGGCAAGGGAATAACATCAAGAACATCAACATCCCGGCAAGGGAGATAACAACAAAAGCAACAATATTCCGGCAAAGAAGATAATATAATGATTCCCTTCTCCTTTTCACTTTCACTTCACATCTCACTCACAACTTGAGCCAATGCTCTAAAAGGTTCAGTTACCACTTATACTCTCACATTTTGTTATACAACTTGAGCCAACGCTCCTAAATGTTCAGATTTCACAATTTACTTCCACAAACTTTGCCAACAATAGGAACCATCGCTAAGGCATGAATAATACAATAAAGTTATAATAATCACAATAATAGACTCACGGGCATGCTTGACACCAACGTATAGATACTCGTCACCATGACTATACCTCGTACTCAACAAATACCACATAGCAAATAGGACTCGACTCCTAATCCCTCAAGCTAAGGTTAGACCAAACACTTACCTCGATGCAACGAACACAATTCACGTCTCAATTATCGCTTTACCCCTTGATTCCACCACCAATTCGCTCGTATATAGTCACAAGTTACTTAATTACATCAATAAACGCTAAATGAATCAATTCTAATGCATGAAAATGAGTTTTCTAAAGTTTTACCCAAAAAGTCAAAAATTACCCACGGGCCCACATGGTCAAAACCCAAGGTTCGAACCAAAACCCGATTACCCATTCCCCCACGAACCCAAATATATAATTTATTTTGAAATCGGACCTCAAATCGAGGTCCAAATCCCCAATTTTTTGAAAAACCTAGGTTCTACCCAAAACACCCAATTTCCCCCATGAAAATCATTTATTTTAAGTTGAAATCATGTTAAAAGATATTAATGATTGAAGGAAACGAGTTAAAATTGACTTACAATCGATTTGGAAGAAGAGTTGTTCTTGAAAAATCGCCCTAGGGAGTTTATGTTTGGAAGAGATGTGAAAAATGGTTGATTTTCGGCTAAGTATAAAAATTGCAGGTTGCAGATATGGGAATTGCGAACAGGGTTCGCAATTGCGAACCCAGGCTTCTGCTATGTTGGGAATTGCGAACAAATTCTCGCATTTGCGAGTTGGGAATTGCGAACACTGTGTCGCATTTGCAACTACTGGCTAGGAGGGGAGGCATCGCATTTGCGATGGTTTTCCTCGCAATTGCGAGGTAGCTGGCCTGGGCCTTTGATCGCATTTGCGACAAGGCCTTCGCATTTGAGAACTCGCATTTGCAAGCCAGGCTTCGCAAATGCGAAGCCTGCAGGCCTGCAATCCCTTAAGTCCAAAATCCACCCCGTTGCCTATCCAAAACTCACCCGAGCCCTCGGGGCTCCGAACCCATGCACACCAACCTAAAAATATCATACAGACTCGCTCGTGCATTCAAATCACTGAAATAAACATCAACAACTATGAATTTAGCATCAAAATCATGAAATTTTCTTAAGAACTTCAAATTTTCAATTTTCTCAAAACGATCCGATTCACGTCGTTTCAAGTCCGTTTCTCACCAAATTTCACAGACTTATCTTAAATCACATATAAGACCTGTACCGGGCGCCGGAACCAAAATACGGGCCCGATACCATCAAGTTCTAATCACAATTCATTTCCAAAATTCATAAATAATTTCAGAAAATAATTTTCTTTAAAAATTCATTTCTCGGGCTTGGGAACTCGGAATTCGATTTCGGGCATACGCCCAAGTCCCATATTTTCCTACAGACCCTCCGGGACCGTCAAATCACAGGTCCGGGTCCGTTTACCCAAAATGTTAACCGAAGTCAACTTAATTCATTTTAAGGTCAAAATTTATTATTTTTTCACAGATTTTCACATAATGGCTTTCCGGCTACGCGCCCGGACTGCGCACGCAAATCGAGGTGAGACAGAAAGAGGTTTTTGAGGCCTCGGAATGCAGAATTTACTTTTAAAACAAGTGATGACCTTTTGGGTCATCACAACGTCGTGCTTCAGTCTTCGGGCATTCCACGTTGTCCTCGAGCTCGGATCTGGTCCCTTGAGCTCGAACTCGACCTTGCCCGAACTCGGGCTCAAAATGACCCCTCAAGCCCATAGATCGGAGGCATACGACTTCGACCGTATACAAATAATCCCTGCATTTCTTAGAGTAGGACGATAAGAAACGAATTCAGTCCTTGATCCTTACCCCGATTTGTTACGACATCATCAGTGGTGTAAGAGACTGAGGAAACAAAAGTTTGGAAGCTGGCCCTTTCCGAGGGCGACTACGAGAATTTAGCGAGTCCGGCGGTGGGGAAGATTGTGAGGGCGAAGACGCTTATGCCGATAAAGATCGTGCTTCTTAGGTTTCATGCTCTTCGTGATTCTTCGCTTTTGAGGTTGATCGGCCCTTATGAGGCATTATTGATCGTGACCTATAGCCCTTGTAAATAGGTTTATACAAAACTTTTATCCTTCCATGGCTCCGGAATCTATTACACTTTTGTGCGGGTCAGAGTGTCTTAACACAAATTCTCTTTGAATGTTCACAGACTTGAGATGGTAATGGCCGAAAATAAGTACAGCCCTCGACCGTTTCTGATCAGTGGACCCCAAATGATCGTCTGAACTTGAGTTTGAGTAGCTCTTAGACTAAACAGTCGATGAGGTAAGGTAGCCCTTGGGCTTGATGGTTGAGTGGGTGTATGCTTCGGACTTGAAATGAAAGATAACCCTTAGACTTTATAGTCGAGTGAGGATTTGCTCGAACTCGAAATAAAGTTAGCCCTTAGGCTTTATAGATAGTCCCCGAGTGAGAATTTGCTCGAACTCGGGTAGCCCTTGGGCTTAGTAGTCGAGTGAGCGTTTGCTCGAACTCGAAATAAAGTTAGCACTTTGGCTTTTTTACATTGGCCCTTAGGCTCTTTTAGATCGGCCCTTAGGCTTTTTTATATTGGCCCTTAGGCTCTTTAAGTTGGGCCGATTCGACCTCTAAAGTGGATATAATTTTTCCCTCTTTTCGGCTAAAGACTTAGTGAAATTTTTTGTATGCCTTAGCATGTGTTATTTGTACCCGTTGGGTTTTTCGAGGTTCGACGTATCGGAACCTTATTAGTAACTTGTTTGTGTAATGATAATAATACCTCTTGAGGTTTTTTCGAAGGCTAATATTATTGAAGCCTTTAAATTATTCGAGGGCTAATTTTATCGAAGCCCTTTCTGCTTTTGCCGAAGGTAGCTGAGTTTAACCGGTTTTTCGAAGTATTTGAAGGCCTTTAATTTATGGCGGAAGTCGGACGTCTCCGAGCCGCATTATTTCGGCCATAGCCTTTTACATGACCGTAGTCTTTAATATGGTCGTAGTATTTCAATATGGTCGTAGCCTTCGGGTATGTCTCTTGGACTTGTTTCCCGATAGCCTCTCGAACTTATCTGAAAGGTTAGTCCCCGAGTACGATGGCCTTGGCCTATATATCGGGGGGTGCCTCTTTGAGGTCTTACGACTTCGAACTTGGACAACTCGAGTAGGTAGTCCCCGAGTGTTCGAGATATGCTCACACTTTGGTTAAGATAGCCCGTGGGCTTTTATGATCGAGTGAGGATTTGCTCGAACTCGAAGTAAATTTAGCCCTTAGGCTTCATAGATAGTCCCCGAGTGAGAGTTTGCTCGAACTCGGGCTAAGGTAGATTTTGGGCTTTTTTATTTGTCACGGATTTCGGATGTCTCCGACCCGCGTTAGTTCGGCCGTAGCCTCTTTAGTTCGGAGCTTGCCCTTCGGGCTGATCTTCTGTTTCACTTCGAGCTTGCCCGAAGTGTCAGTCCCCGAGTGGGGTGGCCGCAGCCCGTAAAATCGAGGATTGCCTTTAAGGCCTTATGGTCTCGAAATGTTAGCAGTTTGATTTCGTTCGCTTTTGGGATAACAGCCCTCAAGCATGGGTCAGTTGTACGAATTTCCGCCGTGGTCGGCCCTTAAGCCTGCTTACACAATAGATCAAGTAGATAAAATATGAAAATTTTATAAAGGCAGTGGATATCGACAAGGAAAAGTACTTCTCTTAATAGATGATTGTACATGCACACATGCTTGGTGTCTAGGGCTCGAGTAACCTACACAGGCACGGTTCATCTGAGCGTTTTGCCCTTACAACACTTTCCTATCGAGGCCCGCTCTCACGAAGTGATTTCCTTGTTGGAGAGTAGACATTCAAAGATGATGCCCTCCAGTATTCGAGGCCTACTGTGGGGGACATCAGATATTGTTGAATTGCTTTTAGTTAGCACGAACGACGGTTGCCTCGTTAAAAACCTCGCCGGAAAAACCCATTTGGGACAAAAACCGGTCTAAGGGAAAAAGAGTGCAACACGTGCTTCAAGACCCAGAGCCTCGTGCCTATCCTTATCGTAGCCTGCAAGTGTTAGTCGAAAGAATAGAAAAAATTGGACTGGGGTCTTACCTTTATTCGAACTTGGGATACTTAACGTGATCTTCCTCGGCATCAAGCCCCCGTGAGTTTGGACCTCGATCATTTCTCCTCTCATTTCGTGTGAAGCTTTACCCGAAACCGCTGCCTCTATAGTCTCCGTAATACGGTTGGTATCGATCTCTATTCGACCTCAACTCTCGATCTATATCCCTTTTGATCCTATCCATGATCCTGCTAGGATAAACGGATCCCGAAAGAGTTTCTAGTTGATCGTCTTAAACTCTAATCTTTGACTGATACCGATTATGTACGTCGGACCAAGTGATAGCCGGGTACTCGATTAAACTTAGCTTCAACTGTTGTGCCGCTATAGAACTCCGAGTGTTGAGACCTTGAGTGAAAGCTTAAACAGCCCAGTCATCGGTGTCCGGAGGCAGATCCATTCTCTCCGCTTAGAATCGAGATACGAACTCCCTAAGCATTTCGTTATTTTTCTGCCTTATCTTGAAAAGGTCCGACTTTCTTGTTGCAATTTTGATGGCTCCGGCATGTGCCTTTACTAAAGAATCTGCAAGCATAACAAACGAACCAATAGAATTAGGGGTTAAGTTATGATACCATATTAAGGCTCCCTTCGATAGAGTCTCCCCAAAATTCTTCAGCAGTACAGACTCGATTACGTCATCTTCCATGTCATTTCCCTTTATGGCGCATGTGTAAGAAGTAACATGTTCAATTGGGTTAGAGGTTCCATTGTATTTAGGTATATCGGGCATACAAAACTTTTTTGGGATGGGATTCGGAGCCGCACTCGGAGGGAAGACCTTTGTACGAATTTCTTGGCATCCAATCCCTTCGAGATTGGGGGTGCCCCTGGTATTTGATCAACACGGGAGTTGTAAGTCTCCACCTTCTTGTCATTGTCCTCGAACTTCTTTTACCCGGACTCTATCCTCTTGTTGAGCTCTTCGAGCATTCTCATAATAATGGGGTCAGTCCCCGAGCCATTTTCGTTTGACCTCGCAGGCGCCGGTCTAGCACGTCGAGTGTTTTCCGATTCAGCTATACTCGTAGTCTTATTTTGACTTCGAAGTTGAGCAATGGAGATCTGTTGAGCTTGCGGCATCTCGAATATCACTTGGAGGCTGATTCCCCCATCACCCACTCCTTGTGTTCCTTGGCCACCAGGTCGGGCTTCCCTGCGTACACTCCCTCTGGGGTCTGTGCCTAAATCCGCGTTTAGATCAATATGTGAACTAACATCAACTGGTTCTATGTTTGACACTTCCCCAGGGTTTATCGGTGGTACACCGACCCCTATATTGTTGTTTTCACCGAGACCTTCGTTGTAATGAACAGGTGCACTTTGTGAGCTAGACATGTTTCAGCCTGAGAATCAAAAATTCTTGACAAGAAAAAGTGTAAGAATATCGTGTATAATGAGAATCAGTAAAGAAACAATCACTATTATGTATAGCCCCACAGTGGGCGCCAAACTGTTTACCTCGAAAATACGAGTAACAATTAACTTTGATTTGTGGTTTTAAAGATATGTGATTAGATTCAATACCAATTAATACTCAAGAAATATGAAGTAGAAATGAAGGAAATAAATGAATCAAACCAATGTAACTCAACAGTAATGACCTCGAGCTTAGTGTCCTCGAGGTGGGTTAAGAGCAATAAGAATAATGAAGCAAGAACAAAAAAGTAAGAGCAGTAGAACTAAGGGACAATTCTGATGAACAGCAGGCAAAAAGCAGAGAGTATATTCTTTTCTCAATCATTAAATGATGTTACAAATGATTGGGGTTCCCTTTATATAATAGGGGAATCCTAAATATGGAATATTTCTATTTACAGTAGGAAATATTCCCGATACAGCTGTCTAACCGCCTAGTACGGAATTGTACGATCCTATTCCGGGATTTGCGCCATGATTTTGGGGACGTGGCAAGAATCTAGCTTATTCCGTTGTAAATCCATAACGGTACTATTTCGGGGTCGAGCGTACTTGGCCTCGGTGTACGCCGTGCTTCAGTCTTCGGGCACTGCACTCTGTCCTCGAGCTCGGATCCGGTCCCTCGAGCTCGAACTCGACCTTGTCCGAACTCGGGCTCAAAATGACCCCTCGAGCCCATAGATCGGAGGCATACGACTTCAACTGTATACATTATTAAAGTCATTTTTCGGTGAAAAATATCAATGGATTCTTCTTGGACAAGGGATTAATAATATAAAAATTATATAGTACATATATTATTTTGTTAAATATTTAGTTTGGTAAGTTGCAAACTAGTATATAATGTATAATTTGAAATATGTGCTTATTTTTTTGAGAAAAATAAAATCTTGTTTGCTATCATGACGACGGTTCGTTTCGTCATTTTAGTGTTCTTAATCCATGTATTATTAATAATCATATTCTTACTTCATATTTTATTTTGTATAAAAATAATATATAGATTTTTGTATAACTTATGCATGTATTAATATTTTATATGAGGAAAAGAGAAAAATAGCAACGAACCGTTGTATGAATTATAGTTGAATTTTATGTGAAAATTGGGCTTTTTCACTTTAGCCCGTGTCAGGAATTATTTACATGTGTTAGCCGAAAAAGTGTATATAATTTATATAATTTTTGTATATAGCTTACATAATGTATATATGTACAAAAAAATATATATTTTTTTGGCTATTATTTTGAGAGCGGCTATACAATGTCATTTTTCCAAAATTATATCTACTTATATACATGTTTAACAGAGTTAAAATAGGAGGACGACGTGTTAAGTTAAGTTTAAGCTACGGACTAATTCTATGTGTGGTCTTTCAATCATTATAATTTTCTCATGTGTATAAAAAATTACATTAAATTTTCGGTTTAAACTTCAAGGTTGATTTCTTTTTTCAAATATGTAGTATTTATTTAATGCCGCCACAATTATGGTAATATGGTATTCATGGCCACTCTATGAATTATTCGAATGCAATTAGACCCTTAAGCTTAAGCTATAAGAAATTATGGATTATTATTTAATAAGTACTTGAGAACAAACGTCTTCTTATACAATTTTTGTGCTACTAAAGAAAATTTGTTCAATTAGTTATTCTAAAGTCATTAAGTTTTTTGTGCAAAAACAATGATTAAACTGCTGTGCAATGTTTAAATTAGCGTCCAATATCCTAATTCTATGCTTACCAACTGTTTTTTGGTGGAGAATCGTTGAGACTTTAGAGAAAATTAATCATTAACCATTATTAATTTGAGGGGATAAATTATTTAGTCAAAAATCAAATGCTATGAAGAAGTATTCCATATCTTCACTAGATACTTGCGCAGTTGCTATATAATCATTATATTTGGAAGAAGAAATAAATAAACTTTCTCAATTTTAATTATTGTGATCTTAGAATAACTTGCATTGGTTGAAAAAACATTATTTACTTTTAATTAATTGTATTATAGGAACAATATTCATGATCCTCATAATGCACCGATTCGTTTGGTGCTCAATTTTCCAATTTATACTTTATATTATAACTAGAAGTTGCTGCAATAAAAAATAATTGTCAATATTTTCCAAGATTATTTTCCGCTTAAATACAAGCAAACATACATAAAGTGAAATAAAGGCCTGTTATTTTTGGTATCGTGCAGTGGATGAGACTGCTTTTCCCTTAACCAGAGGTCTCGAGTTCGAGCCCTGGGTATGGAAAAATCCTTGGTAGGGAGCACTTCCCCCCGAATGGGGCCCTATGCGGTGTGAATCCAGATATAGTCGGGCTCCAATGCGGGTACCGAATACCGGGTGGGAAACTAAAAAAGAAAAAAATTAAGCTCTATAACTTTAGCTAATTAATTAATTAATCAAGGTATGTGTTTGTACATAAACTTCTATCACTTAATTAGTGGTTAATTAATACATATATTCTCACCTTATTAAATCACTTAATCATACTAATTAAGTTGATATTGCTTGGTGTAAACACTAGGTGCAAGTAAGTAAATTACCATTAAAGTACTATCAATCACTTTGAAAATATTTAAAATATAACTTCCTCAATTATATTCTAACTTATGTGACTCAATTTTCTTTGATGGTATGTTCAAAAAAGAACAGTCTCTTTCTAAAAAAATAAGTGCTTTTAAGCACTTTTTATCATTATCAACCACCGTAAAACTAATAAGTTTCGCATAATTCAAATAGAGGGGGTATGATAAAACAAAAGTTTGAGACTTGTATGTTACTAGTATCGTTAGGGGTCGTTTGGTTTCAAAACAAGTTATGTTGGGATCAGTTATACTGAGATTAATTATACTGTGACTAGTTATGCTGGGATTAGTTATCCAGGTATTATAGTATTTCTTATTGACTGTTTCATATATTTTATTAATTCTGGGATTGTCAACTTTATTATATTTTTATCCTGGGATAACTTATACCGTGATTGCTATTCCATCCTCTGGCAGGTTTAAGTTATCTCAGTACTATTTTTAATCCTTGAATAACTTATCCCAAAATTAGTAACCAAATAGGGGATAAGGCGATCCAAAAATTTTATCCCATAATTATTTTTGTTTATCCATCGTACCAAATGACCACAATAGAGTACGTTGTGATATGAAAATCATATCGTGGCTACTAGTAGACGATATATACGATTACAAATAATTTTAATCATCTTAAATTAAAAAATTAAAGGAAAAAAATTTAGATACAACAAGATGCCTGGGTGGAG
>NW_017675641.1:43834-49869 GCF_001879085.1 Nicotiana attenuata
GGGGTTGCAAATATATTACAGGCGTCTACTGCAGAAAACATAAATGTTTCCCAAGCTCCACACTACAATTGCCATTTTCATCTATTCCTCTCCTCAAACTTCTCTACACTAAACCAAAGAAACAAAATTATACTACACATATTAAACTAGAAAACAAGTTAATTACAAATGGATCCATGTCCTTTTGTTCGTTTAATAATCGAATCATTAGCACTAAAACTGCCATTAGCAGCAACTAAACCATCTGGTCATCACGTAATCCACCCTTCCACAACTCCCTGTTATGCAAAACTCAAGCTCAAAAACTTTCCTTCCCAAATTACCATTCTGCCCCTCTCCCCCGCTTCCACGGACCCCTCGCCTCCTGACTCATCCGCCGTCGCCGCCGGTTTCCACCTCGACGCCGCCGCTCTCCGTCGTCTCTCGGCCAAACGAGTTACTTTACACGTGTCTGTTTTTACTGGACGGATGGGTCGCACGTGCGGGGTTAGTTCGGGGAAATTGATTGGTTCTGTTCAGGTGAGTGTTGATTTTACTGGGGCCCATTCGGAGGCGCGTGTGTTTCAGAATGGGTGGATGAAGTTAGGTACGGGAGAAAAGCCGGTGGCGATGTTGCATTTGGTGGTTCGAGCTGAACCGGACCCGCGGTTTGTTTTTCAGTTTGGTGGTGAACCGGAGTGTAGCCCGGTGGTTTTTCAGATTCAGGGGAATAGAAGTCAGCCGGTTTTTAGCTGCAAGTTTAGTGCTGATCGGAATAATCGTTCACGGTAAGTCTTCGTTTCAACACTATGCATTTTTTGTTGGATTTAACTTAAACTTATCAGTATTAAATAAGGCAGATTACTTGTTATAATACATTAAAGTATGATAGTGTAATTTTTTTTAATTGTCAGTTATAAGTTGATCATTTTCATGTTATTAATTTCACTTATTATGAACAATTATATGCAGTTTATCTTTAGTTGATGTGATAATGAAAAAGTTTTACACTCAATCTAGTTAAACTCATTACTTTCTCTTATTTGTAGTATGTATTAGAGTTTAGGTTCTACCCACTATAGTGTAAAAATATTTTATAATTAGACCATTTATAAAGTAATTATATACTATAAGTTACTATGATGACTATTAATAAAAAATAATACCACTAATTGGTTGAGAAGAAGTAACAAACAAGTAATATTCAACACTAAATAATAAAAAGAATTACTAATATTTTTTGGTAGGAATTCTAAGGTGAAGCTACTTTTGGAAGGATTTAACTTACATACACTAACAGCGTATAAAGAATTGAATTTAATCGTATATGCTAATAGTGTAAGAAGATTTTATGGTATCAGTTAATATGTTATAGTATATAATAATTTTTCAAGTTAATAAACTTATTTAATTTAGTCAGTTACCTCCATTTATAGGGTTTAATATTTTGTAAAATTTTAGTGTATAAAATCACTTGAAATTGTACTGTATTAGTTAGCTTTTTTTTGTGAGGCTTATACCAATTAGATCTACACCAACCAGTCCTCATGTCGTTTGTACAACTGTTTGCTACATTAATCATCTCATTTACTAATACACTAGCTTAATTAATGGATAATTCTTTATTAGGTTTTGTCTTGACCCTTGGCATATAGAGATATTATAAAGTTGATCAAAGATATCTTAGGATTTTATTCCCTTATGTTATATAACACATTGTCGGTCCGACCAATTAACTTGAAAAGAGATTAGATAATTCACAGTAAGCAGATTTAGTTTAATCAACAGACAAAAGTTAACCTGTATCAACTGTTATTGGCAACCACCATTGATTCCCTTCCCATGTGTAAAGATTTGGTTCCAAATTCTTCATCAACTGGTTAATATTCTTCTTTGACTATCTGTTTAGTTTGGATCCACCATTTGTCTTTAGCATGATCAATTTATGGATTTATTAAATACACTCACTTTTGTTTTAGTTTTTTTTTTTTTTTACTATCAATGTATTTTAACCTGTTATAAGTAACATGTTACCTGCCATACTGTCTAGTCACCTGTTGTCAATGGCGAAGCCAGAAATTTCACTAAGGGTGTCTAAGATTTAACATATATGTATAAGAAATAATATTTGACTGATCAATTGACCATCTTTCGCCGACTGTAGCTCTGTCTCTGTCTGCTGTTAAATGTCATCTTAATCTAATGGAATACAGAAATAATGAACATCCTTCGTCCAGAGGCGGACCTATGTATGTAGTGGTCACCTGACCCCGTTAACCTCAGCCAAAATTATGTGTATATATGTGTTTATATGTTGAAAACAGTCATATATTCTGTTTGGAACCCTTATGATCAAAAGTTAGATGCGTGCATTGGTTGAGCAGTCCACTCATGTGCCCCCGCCACCTTCAAATTCTGGGTTTCCCTCTACCTTTGTCAGTTATAGCTCCGCTCCTACCTGTTGTTACATGTCACATTGTCATCTTATTCTAATGGAATAAAGAAATTATACATTATCACTCTGTTATCTCCGTGTGAACTGTGGAATCAGCCACTGATGCTTGCATCAGGGTAGGCTGCCTACATCACACCCCTTGGGTGCGGTCCTTCCCCGGATGCTGCGTAAACGCGGGATGTTTCGTGTACCGGTCTGTCCTTTTTTCATTCTGTTATTGCGCACTTATTAAACTCTTAAATTTATTATGCTAGTTATTAATTTTGTTCATAAGTTGTCCCTAAGCTGATGTTTTCTCTCTTTTGTGTCTGTACAGATCTCTCCCATCTGATTTTAACTTAAACAATAGAGGATGGATGAGAACATTTTCTGGAGAAAAGGACAGAACAGGAAGGGAAAGAAAAGGGTGGATGATAATAATCTATGACCTTTCAGGGTCAGCTGTTGCAGCAGCCTCAATGATCACACCATTTGTACCATCTCCAGGTTCTGATCGCGTTTCGCGTTCAAACGCCGGTGCATGGCTCATCCTCCGGCCTAATGGCGCCTCCGTTAGTAGCTGGAAGCCGTGGGGTCGACTCGAGGCGTGGAGAGAAAGAGGACCAGTTGATGGACTTGGTTACAAATTTGAACTTGTTACTGATACTGGCCTTACTAGTGCTGCTATACCAATAGCTGAAGGCACAATGAGCATGAAAAAGGGTGGCCAATTTTGCATTGACAATTCAGTAAAAGACTCTGTACTCAGCTCAAATTCGCCAATTCGCGGATTTGTGATGGTGTCATCTGTGGAAGGTGAGGGCAAGACTAGTGTTCCGACGGTTCAAGTTGGGGTGCAACATGTAAAATGTATCGCTGATGCTGCTCTATTTATCGCGCTTTCGGCTGCCATTGATCTTAGTATGGATGCTTGTAGGCTTTTCTCTCAAAAACTTAGGAAGGAACTTTGCCATGATGATCAAGATTCTTACTTTTAAAACTTGGCTAACAAAGCTCTAGCCCTACTATACAACAAAGACAATAACAAACCCTGCACAAGTGGGGTCTGAAAAGGGTAATGTGTATGCAGTCTTACCCCTACGTACCTTGTGAAGGTAGAGAGGTTGTTTTCGATAGATTCTCGACTCAGGGGAAGCACTATAACCCTACTATATATTCTTTTATTCACTTGCAGTGATGACCAAAGAATTACCCTGGTTTGAGCATGAAAAATACCCTTTTTCTCCCTTTTTTTCTTTTCTTCCTATAGCTGATTTTTCAACTTATGTTGCTCGGATCCTTCAAAATGGCGTCGCGCGCATGTCGAATCCTCAAAAAAGGCATTACTTTTAGAGGATCTTGCACACACCTGATGGCATTTTGGAGGATCCGAACAATATATTTAACACATATATTTATTATTCTTTTTTCAGAAAGACACATATATATTTAATATTTTTTTTCAGAAAGAATCCATTTTTTGTAACCCTCTCTGGAAATCAACTCTCCTTTTGCAGGCTCAGTTTCTTAAGGTTATTGGTTTCTGTTAACAGGTTACTCTTTTTTCTTTGGTCACTTTTCAACCATGTTGATTTTGTATAATTTTTTTATTACAGATATAAATATGTATAAACAAATGATTGATTTGTTCATTCTTTTAATATATTCATCATAATTTTCAAGCTGGTTGTGCTCTCTTGTCTCCTGATGCAAGTATAAGCCCACCCCCCACCCCCCACCCCCCTTCTTTTTCCTTTTACAGAAATATGAATTATTATCATTAGAAATTTTCATAATATTAATGCAAGCAAGAAATTTCATATATCCAAGCTGGAATTGTCAAATATAGAAAGATTAAGGAAGTTGGTGATTTGATGATCGGGGAGCTGGTGAGTAATTATCACGACCCGAATTACCCACCCTCGAGAGTCGTGATGGCGCCTACTAGTGAAAGCTAGGCAAGCCAACCAACTGAATTATTTACCCTGTTTCCATTCTAAATCCGTTAACAATTAAGAACTAACAGTTAATAATCAACAAAATTTAATAAGCGGAAGGTTAAATTTCAAGTTTTAATAACACTACTAATACCATTCCATAACAAATCTACCCAAGACTGGTGTCACAACTTCACGGACTGTCTAAGAGTACTACAATTAAAGGTCTGAAAGAAATAATACAACACTGTCTCTAGGAATACAGAAGAAACAGGAATAATAGATGGAAGGAAACGCCAAGGCCTGCGGACACCTGCAGGACTACCTCGGGTCGCCTGATGAACAAGAAACACCAATCTCACTGCGGTTCGAAATCTACAGAACTGGGATCTGCACAAAAAGAGTGCAGAGTGTAGTATCAACACAACCGACCCCATGTGCTGGTAAGTGCCCAGTCTAACCCCGGCGAAGTAGTGACGAGGCTAGGACCAGACTACCAAATAAACATATGCAGTTAAATCATATACAGCGGAAATAAAGGCAGATATTTACAGTTAAAGAGGGGAGAGGGAAAACATGTTGCGGGGAGTATCAGATAACAACAGAATACCAAAGAGGAACGTAGGGAAATCGAAATTCAATTGCTAACAAGAATAAGAGAAACAAACACAGTATTCTAACAAGGATAAGAGAAACAAACACAATATTCACTTTCATCTCTTTCTTGTTGCAGGCGTGCAACCCGATCCCATTTCAAATATCTTGTTGCAGGCGTGCAACCCGATCCCATTTCAAATATCTTGTTGCAGGCGTGCAACCCGATCCCATTTCATATATTTTCGTTGCAGGAGTGCAACCCGCTCCCATTTCATATATTACCGTTGCAGGCGTGCAACCCGCTCCCATTTCATGTATCAACACCAATCATAGAAGAATCCCGGCAAGGGAACAATAATACAACAACAACATCCCGGCAAGGGAACAATAATATAACAATAATATCCCGGCAAGGGAACAATAATATATCAACAATATCCCGGCAAGGGAATATATTAACAACATCCCGGCAAGGGAACAAGAGTATAACAACAACATCCCGGTAAGGGAGACAATATCATAAACAATAGCATCCCGGCAAGGGAACCAACAATGATAATCATCATATTAGACATGGATAATCACAACGGAGTCACAACAATTACAATACTAGACTCACGGGCATGCTTGACACCGACGTATAGATACTCGTCACCATGCCTATACGTCGTACTCCACAATTAACACATAGCAAATAAGACACCACTCCTAATCCCTCAAGCTAAGGTTAGACCGAACACTTACCTCAAACTTCCACGGCCAACTCAAGCCTCAAGCACCTTCCTTTAGAATTCGCCTCCAAATTACTTATATCTAGTCCAAATTAATTTATCAACATCAATAAATGCTAAAGAATTCATATCCAATGCTTAATTATAGGGTTTTCTATCATTTTCCCCAAAAAGTCAAAAATCGACCCCGGGCCCGCTTGGTCAAAACTCGAGGTTTGGACCAAAACCTGATCACCCATTCACCCACGAGCCCAAATATGCAATTAGTTTCGAAATCCGACCCCAAAACGAGGTCTAAATCCTAATTAATCAAAAAGCCCTAACTCTACCCAAATTCCTAATTTCTACCATAAAAAC
>NW_017675641.1:52336-59072 GCF_001879085.1 Nicotiana attenuata
ATCCTTAGATTCCGAGGCGTGCCATTTAGCAAATTCCATGGCCCTCGCAAAGTGCAAACGCGTAGTTGCTTTAGGCGCGTGTTTAATAATATTACTTTCCTAAATTCGGGTGCACATTTATGTGACCCAAATCCAAATCCCAACGAAGTTAAAATATGTCAAAAATCACGGGTGCATTTATGTGACGTGGTTTGAGACGTGTTTTGACGATGTTGCAATCTTCTTTTAAAAAAAGATAATATGAATAAAAGCGGTTAAAAAGTTTAAAATTTGCACATAGGTTCATAATTGTATAAAATCAGATAATTAAGCCAGATATGACAGTTGAGCGACCGTGCTAGAACCACAGAACCTGGGAATGCCTAACACCTTCTCCCGGGTTAACAGAATTCCTTACTCGGATTTCTGGTTCGCGGACTGTTAAACAAAGTCAATAATTTCCTCGATTCGAGATTCAACCGGTGACTTGGGACACCATAAACCTCCCAAGTGGCGACTCTGAATCTTTAATAATAAATCCCGTTTCGATTGTCCTTTAATTGGAAAAACTCCTTATTATTATACCATTTTCGGGGGTGTAGTAGTGAAAAAGGAGGTGTGACAGCTCTGGCGACTCTGCTGGGGACTGGGAACCCAGAACTTCGGTTCAGGGTTCAGAATTCGAGCTTAGATGTATTGTTGTATTTGGCTTTGTTTATTATCTGATTTTATTATATGTTTGGGACTAATGTGCAAAATGTTGCTTTTTACCGCTTTTGATATTATCTGAACTGTATATATGAAACTGTTACGGAACCTTTCTCTTCTCATCTCTGGGGATGTGCTCGATGGTCGAGACTCCCTATTTTGTTAGTGTCATACCTTAAAATAAGAAAGAGGCCGGACAAGTTACTAAGCCGGATGGTCTTTTGGTTTCCGGTACATAGCCCCCTCCTCGACTCAAGTTGTCCGCTTGGGTACACAGTCTAGAACATATACGCAGGTTTTGAACCTAGAATAACTCAGCCTCATGCCGGATCCCTAGTAGGAACGCTTATCTGCATCATGTGCATTTTGACTTAGGGGACTCAACACAGGGGTTGGGTCCGTCTAAGACAGGTGTACCCGGAGTAATAGACCATCCTGATGCATCTTCCTTGTGCACTTATTTGTTGTGGATTCGCATGCTGACCGGCTTTTAAAGGAAAGAAATAGCAGTGTGAGGGTAAAGAGAGTTAATCACCTGTTCTGGAAAAACCAATGTCCAAATAGTGTCGAAACTCTGCCGAATTTTTGAGAAAAATAGAAAAAGAAAGAAAAAAAAGGAAAAAAAAGAGTCTTGTTTTCAAAAATAGTTTGTTTTATTTGCCAATGGAAAATGAAAGAGAAAAAAAAGGAGTCTTGTTTTCAAAAATAGTTTGTTTTATGGAAAAAGAAGAAAAGGAAAAAAAAAGAGTCTTGTTTTTAAAAAATAGTTTATTTTATTTGCCAATAAAAAATGGAAGAGAAAAAAAGGAGTCTTGTTTCAAAAATAGTTTGTTTTATGGAAAAGAAGAAAAGGAAAAAAAAAGAGTCTTGTTTTTAAAAAATAGTTTGTTTTATTTGCCAATGAAAAATGAAAAAGAGGAAAAAAGAGAGTCTTATTTTCAAGATTAGTTAGTTTATTTACCAATGAAAAATGAAAAGAAGAGTCTTGTTTTCAAAAAATAGTTTGTTTTGTTTGCCCGAACTACGCCAGTTTGATTCCCATAGGGTGTGAGATACGTAGGCAACCCCCATCGGGTCCAACTTCTTTTTTGCAAAAATAACCCAAAATGAACAAAATTTTGTCTTTATTGTAAATAATTAAGGTGATGCCATTCTTGCCAAAAATAGCCGAGTGTCCCTAAAAGGGCGCCGGAAGGCTGCTTTTGGGAGAACAGCCACCTTTGGTCATTTTTCGAGGTTTTGGCCGGTCAGCCAACACAGCCTTAAAATCTTCGTCCCCGAGGTGCTGAAAGGCCGTATGCGCAAAACCGGGTCTTTGTTCTTAATTTAGAAAAAAGAGAAGTGTCAACTTTGTTTTTGAGTCAAATGAGTCTTGATTTTTTCCGCTTAATCACCTTAATAAATGTGCAGAATGAGCACGAGCCCAAATGTGCCAATAACAGTTAGAAACAAGATCCCTTTGGAGTCTGTCAGTTCGTGTTGGAGTCTATATTTTCTTTTTATGTGGGTTAGTTGTTCCTCAAGTCTGTAGTTCGTCTTTCATCGGAGTCTGTTAGTTCTTGTTTAAGGCTGTTAGTTGTCGAGTCTTTGTAATCGAAGTTTGTTTTGTTATGAAAAATTGAAAATTCCAAAAAATGTTTTGTTGTTTTATTAACTTTTATCTGCAAGAACTACGCGTGGTCTGATTCATGCGGGGTCATGATACGTAAGCAATCTACATAGGATTCGACCGTAACCAAATAAAAGAAATAGAAAAAGAGAAAAGAAAAAAAGAGGGGAAAAAAGAGAAAAAATGCAAAAGAAAAGAGGGAAAGGCTAGAAACAAACAATGGAAAAACAAGAGGGAGGAACGAGAGAAAAGGCATGGCAAATATAGAAAAAAGAAAGCCGGGATGACGCATGCAACCAAGCAAAGGCATAATAGAAATGGTTAACTGCTTAGGTGCATTTATTCCACAAAATGTGCGGTTACCTATCTATTAATGCTCTAACCGCTAACAAAGTTGTTGCTGATGATGAGTCCAGGCAGGTGGTTAGTTGACTGGCATTCTAGCAACTCACTCCTACAACACCCGCTCTAAGGACAAGTCAAACATGGTCAACCAGGAGTTAGAGGCAAGCATCGTCGGCCCGTCTAGGGAGGAGGAATAATTGGATGTCAATGCAATAAAGGAGGAGATGTATAAACTGAAACAACAGATGGCCAAGATGTATCAGGCATGGGCAAAAAGAAGGCGCTCGATATCAACCAGAATCCATTACCAGCCCATCATGAGACAAATATGATCGAGATAGTGCATAAGGGAGGGGAGCCTAAGAAGCCTTCACAGACCGTCATGATGATTTGGTCCAGAGAGGTCGGGCCGGTTGAAAAGTCAACAAGTGGGAAATCAGTGATCAGGTTGGGCGGGACAGACAGTGAGCCATCTGCGGTACTCTAGAAAGGGTCCTCAAGTGAGGTTGCAACGAAACAAGAAAGGGCAAAAGTGGTTGTGCTAGGAGTGTCGAACAAGCCTGTCGTGATTGTGGAGGGTGCCCACACAGATCCCGTCATTGTCAAGCCAGGGGCAGTGAAGCATCCGGTATCAGCAGTTCCAAAGCCTGTGGTTGTCTTTGATGAGGAGTTGATTTGAGAGGGTCCAAAGTTTATTTGATGAAATAAACACGGTGGAAATTGGGGGAGGCTCTAGTGACGAAGAGGTGCATTTTGTCAAGCCGAATGTGAAGATCAACAATTGGGAAGCTACTCCTCTTCCTACTCGGAGGGAGTTTTGGTAGTGGGTTTTGATTTCCTTTTAGTTTTCTGGATTATTCCAGGGTTGTGATTCAGATTCTATGTTCCGTCCGTTTGGATGTGTTAAACCTTGCTATCTTTTGATTTCAGTGAAATGCAATTTCCCTTTTTCTTCATTCCTGATAGTTTCATTTTTGTTTTCTTTCTTGTACAGTTCTTTCTATGCTGGTCTCAATGACATGACATACATGAGTAATCTTCGGCCCAGTCTTAAAAGTCGGTCTAATTCTGAAGTAATAATACAAGAAATTGAGTGTGATGATGAATTGGAACATGACGATGATGAGTGGGTCAAAACCGGCCTGGAGCAATTGAGTCTGATTGATGAAAAGAGATTGGCAGCAGTATGTCATGGCCAATTGTACCAACAGAGAATGGCGAGAGCATATAACAAGAAAGTGCGTCCACGGAAGTTCGAAGTAGGACAGTTAGTGTTGAGACGTATCTTGCCTCATCAGGTTGAAGCAAAAGGAAAGTTCGCCCCAAACTGGCAGGGACCATTTGTTGTAACTAGAGTGTTATCCAATGGTGCATTATATTTGACAGATGTGGAAGGAAAATGTGTAGAAATGGCTACCAATTCCGATGCGGTCAAGAGATACTATGTATGATTCCTCTGTCTGATTGTACTTGTTTGTATTTGGCATATTTTGAAGACTGGAATGACGAAGGCATTTTGTTCGGCTATCCAAACACTTTATCCTTTGTTACCCCCTTTGAGCCTCATTCATTTTCTTTCATACCCCTCTTTCAGAATTAGTAGCAAAGATCAGAAACACAAGCGTGAAAGATAAGTCAAGGAAAAAGAGAAAAGAAAAGAATGAAAAGAGAGAGAAGGAAAAAGGAAGAAGAAAAGAAAGAAAAAAGGAAGAGAAAAGAGAAGAAAAAGAAAAAAAAAGGAAAAAAAAAGAAAAGAAAAAAAAAGGAAAAAAAACAACAAAAAAGAGAAAGGAAGAAAGAAAAGAAAAGAAGAGAAAGTGGAAGAAAAAGAAAGAAAGTCACAACAACAAAGTAATTTTATGACCTGAACTACGTTTGACTTGATCCCTAAAGGGTACGTAGGCAGCCTCTCTCTGAGGTTCAGTCACACCGAAATAAAAGTCCAAAAGTCCCCAAGGAAGAAACTGGGGCAGAAGTTGTAGTTGTGCAAGAGATTTGATTCCAAAAGTTGTAGTTTTGAACCCACGTCGAATTATTTTTGAGCCTTTGATACCCTTTCTTTCTAACCCCGTCCAAAAGCCTGCATTACGGTCCAAAGAAAGACCTTCTGATCAATCTTCGAGAAATGCCAAGACAAGCGAGTAGAGGTGATTCATGTCAGGGGCGAGCAGAAAAATGATAAAAATGAGAGAGTCTTATTGGTGAAAACCCGCACGGGCACCGTAAGGCGAAGTGAGTTGAGAGAAATCAAAAATGAGAGAGTCTTATTGGTGAAAACCCTCACGGGCGCCATAGGCAAAAGTGAGTCTTTAGATGGACAAATGAGATAGGTCTGTGGGTGAAAGCCGTTCAGGACACTGCAGGATGAACAAGGTTATGGTCTGTTTGAGGGAAATCAGATTATGGAATTCTTGGGCAACAAGTATGGAAACTGAAAGTTGATTGGTTGGACGGATTGGGCCGGTTAGTCCGAAATGCATGTCATGATCAATGGTACCAGCTGTTCCGCTCAGGTAAGTCTTTTTCCATTTTTCCTTTTAGTAAGTCGTCCAGTTTTGGATTTTCTTTATCCTTAACTCTCAAGGTCATCGCATTTCATTTCTTTTGGGGTTTGTTTCTCTAAGATGTTTCAATGTCAGTCTTGTTTAAAGCAAATAAGAAAGGATTTCAAAGCTCACTACCAACTTCCAAAATTGCAAAGCACAGTGTGGCCAGAACATACCAAAGATAACATGATGTAAAGAGGGATATAAGGAGTCACCGGAAGTTTCATCGGTGGAATGATTTGGTAATTTCATGAGAGATGCAAAGGTTCAGAGAAAAGGGGTCAGAGAGGTAAAATAATGGTTTGGGTATGGAACACTCGGGTAATCAAGGGTCATAAGGTTTGAAAGTCAACCTGAAAGTCAAGCGGTTCAGGGCCAGTTCAAGGAAGCAGGTCAAAACAAACACGGCAGTGGAGACATCTTCAGCAAGAATGCCATCAACTAACCACCATTTTTAAACTGACAAGATCTTTCTTTGATTGAAACTGGGGCAGCAAATTTTCTTTGTTTTGTCTATTTTGTCGAAGTCAGGAGCCCGCCTGGAGAACAGAGGCATACATTTCAAGTTTCAGCAGTCAGGAGCCCGCCTAGAGAACAGAGGCATACATTTCAGTATTTCAGAAGTCAGGAGCCCGCCTGGAGAACAGAGGCAGGCATATATTTCAAGTTTTAGCAGTCAGGAGCCCGCCTGGAGAACGGAGGCATACATTTCAAGTTTCAGAAGTCAGGAGCCCGCCTGGAGAACAGAGGCATATATTTAATGTTTTAGCAGTCAGGAGCCCGCCTGGATAACAGAGGCATACATTTCAAGTTCCAGAAGTCAGGAGTCCGCCTGGAGAATACAGGCATACATTTCAATTTTCAGTAGTCAGGACCCCGCTTGTAGAACAGAGGGAGTACAATTCAAATTTTAGCTTTCAAATTCTTATATGATAATATGATGCCCAGCCACCAAGATGGGGCAGAAATTTTTTTTGTTTTTGTCTATTTTGTTGAAGTCAGGAGCTCGCCTGGAGAACAGAGGCATACATTTCAAGTTTCAGAAGTCATGAGCCCGCCTGGAGAACAGAGGCATATATTTCAAGTTTTAGCAGTCAGGAACTCGCCTGGAGAACAGAGGAATACATTTCAAGTTTCAGAAGTCAGGAGCCCGCCTGGAGAACAGAGGCATATATTTCAAGTTCCAGAAGTCAGGAGCCCGCTTGGAGAATAGAGGCATACATTTCAATTTTCAGCAGTCAGGACCCCGCTTGTAGAACAGAGGGAGTACAATTAAAATTTTAGCTTTCAAATTCTTATTTGGTAATATGATGCCCAGCCACCAAGCCGGGGCAGAAAATTTTCTTTGTTTGTCTATTTTGTTGAAGTCAGGAGCCCGCTTGGAGAACAAAGGCATATATTTCAAGTTTTAGCAGTCAGGAGCCCGCCTGGAGAACAGAGGCATATATTTCAAGTTTCAGAAGTCAGGAGCCCGCCTGGAGAACAGAGGCATATATTTCAAGTTTTAGCAGTCAGGAGCCCGCCTGGAGAACAGAGGCATACATTTCAA
>NW_017675641.1:59725-62879 GCF_001879085.1 Nicotiana attenuata
CCCGCCCGGTATAACAGGAGGTAATTACATTTTCAAGTTTTTGAAGTCGGGAGCCCGCCCGGATAACAGAGGAATACATTTCAAGTTTTGAAGTCGGGAGCCCGCCCATATAACAGAGGCATACATTTCAAGTTTCAACAGTCAGGAGCCCGCCTGGAGAACAGAGGTATTACAATTCAAGTTTTAGTTTTCAAATTCTTATTAATATCCGGTAATGTGATGCCCGACCACCAAACTGGGGTAGAAGATTTTCTTTGTTTTGTCTATTTTGTTGAAGTCAGGAGCCCGCCTGGAGAACAGAGGCGTACATTTCAAGTTTCAGCAGTCAGGAGCCCGCTTGGAGAACAGAGGCATATATTTCAAGTTCAGCAGTCAGGTGTCCATTTGGAGAAAGGGGCAACATCTCAAAATACAGTTCAGCAGTCAGGCGTCCACCTGGAGAAAGGGAAAGCATCTCATATTACAATTCAAGTCAGCAACAAAAGAAGCTCATGGCAAAAATTCGAGTCAACAGTCCGAGGTGATCAACAGAAGTTAGTCACAATAAAGAAAAAGAAAGGCAAGAAGCGAATCCAAATACAGAAGTAGAGAAGAGATGTGAGGTGCTCAAGACATCGCCGAGGTCACAAGCACTGCATACCTGGTGTTGATCCGAAAAGCTGAAGAAGGATGAACTAGCACCTGCAGCTAGCAAGCGTCAAGGTTCAAATCTAAAGTCTGCATGAAGAACCACTCAAGACTCAAGACCAAGCTTCAGAAGACTTATAGATAGGAATCTTGTAACTCGTAGTTAACGGGCTTAGCTGGTCTTTTCATTTCTTTTGATTTGGATGTAATAACAGGCCCGTGGACTGGAACCTCGGCGGAACGGCACCTCGACTGGCTCTCCACCTCGGCATACTCCATTACCTAACTCACCTCTGAACTACACGTGGCCTGATTCCTTTATAGCCAAGGATATGTAGGCAGCTCAGATACCAGGGCTCGGTCACATTCCCCTTTTCTCTTAGTTTTATTCTCTCCAAATAAGGGTCGGGTCAAAAAACCTGTCTAGTCAGTTCTTTGTCTGAAAACTCTTCGCGTTTCCAGTCAAAGAGGGGCAACTGTAGACATGGGATTTTTGACCCTCCCCAAGATTTTTTATATTTTAACATGTGAATATTTAATTTGGGCCTAATATAGCTTTTTAACTATATTTTGACTTCTTTACTTTATTTTCGTCACAAAAATGGAAAATTACAAAAATATTGTAATTTATATATTTTTTCATAATTTTTTTTTAAAAAAAAATACAAAAATAGTACCTTGTTTTTATCTCTATATAACTTCGAAAACACAAAAATAGTTTCATGTTTGGTTTAATTAATTAGGATTAGCTTTGGCATTGTATAGTATTTTTATCTTATTTTAAAAGGAGTCAATTAAGGTGTTGAATTACAATTTTAAGAGTTTTAGAGCCCGATTCTTGGCCCAATTCGGATTAGTCCATTAAGCCTAGGGATCCTTCTAGACTCTTCTTTGGAACAAAAACAAATAAAAGACACTTTAAGGACTTAATACACAAAAGACCTAACTAATTGGTAAAATACACAAAATATAACCCTAGACCCTACACTTATAAAAGCTAAGGCTAATTAGCCAAAGGGGGGGACGGGGCAAAAAAAAAAAAGCTGCGCTGCAAAACAGTCTTCTTCAATGAAGAGCTAAGTTAAAATAAATCCCTATGGGAACGAACAAAAATTTCTAAACAACAAAAGAGGAGCTGAAAACAGAAAAAAAATAAGAGCTAAACCAGCCGCACAGCACCCATCGTGCCACTTCTTCTTCAAGTCGCCTGTGCCGTATCTATTCTTTTGGTTTTGGTTTCTCAAAATGTTGGAGTTGCTGTTCGAGTAGGGCTGTCAGTCGAGGTCGGAGCTCGTGGTTATTGTCCCTGATTTGGGTAGCTGTTTTTTTCCGATCAAATTTCATCGTCGGGTCTTGCACACAGTTAGTCCGAGCATACCTCTGTAATTTTTTATTTTACTCCTTCAAAAGGAGCAATCCCATGTTCAATTCTTATAACTCCTACGTTATTTCTGAGTTAACTTCCAATGTGATATGAACAGCATGATACTTATCTATTGTTTCTCAATTCTTCTTGGTTTGAATTCTGTTGTAATTCTTATTCGCTAGAGTTGTTTGGGCGTTTAATGTTTGGATCGTTTGAATAATATATAAATCTCTACCTGGCTACTGTAGTGGGTGTTTAATATCACATTATTATTAATGATGTGATATGCATTAAGATGAGAGCTTGAATAATGTATAGATCTCTATGGGTCATGAGAGCATTTGGATAGTATTTGAATAACTAATAAATTGGAGTATCGTTGGCAGGGGTGGAAGGTGACATTCCCTAATACAATTAATCCTCACCTTGTTACTTTTTTTTTTTACACAAAAGCTTTGTTGTCTGCCAACAAATTAGGACGACGCTATCAGTAGTACTATATTCCGTTGTGATTAGCGATTAGAAAGAATCTATTCTGTTATGGTAATTGTTTTAGGTAAAATCGACTCAGGCATTATTATGTGATGGGCTTTTAGTGCTAATAATTGTTTTGGTTTCGAGTTAGCGATATTATAAAAATGAACTGCTTAAATTTCATTTGGAATCAGTGGCCCCTTTTACTCACTGGTTGAATTGTGGGTCGCGATTAATTGAATAATGTCATAGCTACGGGTACGGTTCCCGTGACGTAATTGTGATGCCTAATTTCTAAAATCCGGGTGCACATTTATGTGACCCAAATCCAAATCTCAACAATGTTAAAATATGTCGAAGACTGCGGGTGCATTTATGTGACGTGGTTCAAGACGTGTTTTAACAGCGTTGCAATATTCCTAAAAATGACTAAAAGCGGTTAAAGTTAAAATTTGCACATAGGCTCATAATTGTTTAAAATCAGATAATCAAGACGAATATGACAGTTGAGCGACCGTGCTAGAACCACGGAACTCGGGAATGCCTAACACCTTCTCCCGGGTTAACAGAATTCCTTACTCGGATTTCTGGTTCGTGGACTGTTAAACAGAGTCATTCTTTTCCTCGATTCGGGATTCAACCGGTGACTTGGGACACCATAAATCTCCCAAGTGGCGACTCTGAATT
>NW_017675642.1:0-10023 GCF_001879085.1 Nicotiana attenuata
CCCTCTAGGGATGCTGAAGAAAACATGTCCGTGCATCTCGAGTTTGAAACACCGTCATCCACGAAGACCGCAGAACCAATTGAGGTGGAGTTTGGGTCTCCAAAGGCACCTGTGCCAT
The DNA here is from genome assembly GCF_001879085.1 of Nicotiana attenuata. Classification (NCBI taxonomy): domain Eukaryota; kingdom Viridiplantae; phylum Streptophyta; class Magnoliopsida; order Solanales; family Solanaceae; genus Nicotiana; species Nicotiana attenuata. The sequence continues at coordinate 119 of NW_017675642.1, forward strand.
TTGAAGTTGCTGTGTTACCTCCCAAAACAAGGGTACCCATTCCTGTAGCAATGTCAGCCATAACACCATTCCATACGAAGGCCATTCCTTGGGATTACACCGCCGAGGCGAGAAGGAAAGGGAAAACTAAGTCTGGAGAAGCAACTGCAGCACAGGGTATGACCAGGACCGGCAGAATTTATACTCTGGAGCACTTAGTTGAATCAAGTAAGCAGACCTCTGGACGGCCTATTGAAACTAGGTCCGATGATCTCTGGAGGAAGATACAGGCCAAAGAGTACTCAGTTGTTGATCAACTAACTAAAACACTAGCGCAGATCTCCATTCTAGCTCTACTACAGAGCTCCGAGACGCATAAGAATACCCTGATAAAGATACTGAGCGAGGCGTACGTGCCCAGCAATATAACTGGAAGAGAGATGGCGAACATGGTCGGGCAGATATTGGAGAGTCATAAAATCACTTTCCACGCGGATGAGTTGCCCCTGAAGGTTTAAGCCACAACAAAGTGTTGCACATCACTGTGCAATGTGAAGACTATTTCATCACCAGGACTTCGATTGATGGAGGGTCCAGCCTCAACATTTGTCCATTGGTGACCCTTAGAACATTGGGGAAGAGTCTACATGAAATCAAGGACGGGGCGATCAACGTCAAAGCTTTTGATGGTTCCCAAGTCCACTATTGGGGAGATCAGTCTATGTCTGCAAATGGGACCAACTTGGTTCGATGTTGACTTTCAAGTAATAGACATCCCAGCATCCTACAACTTACTACTGGGACGACCTTGGATCCACGCCGCTGGAGCTGTAGCATCAACCCTGCACCAGGAAATGAAGTTCGAGTGGAATCACCAAGAGGTGATTATTCACGGCGACAAGAGTAACCCTATATACAGTCGCCAGACCATCCCGGCGATTGGAGGAAGAAGGAAGCTAGGTGGAGAAACCTACCATCACATTGAGCGAGTCAACGCCGTGGACAAAGATAAATGGTGGGATAACAAGATAGAAAGTATACTGAATTGGAGCGGGTATGAACCTGGCAAAGGTCTCGGCAAGAACCTCCAGGGAACCACCAAGCCTATCAAACTGAAGAAACATGGCACCACTTTCAGGTTAGGGTATGGATATACTTGGCAAGAACTCAGGAACTGGTCGCCACCATGGCGCGGCCCTTATTATCCACTGGAGCACCCTATACCTCGCTTGGAGCAAACTTTCCAGCCAGCAGACATCATATATGGGTCAGAGGAAGATGAAACATTGGCAGCAATGAAGAATCTATTCTTGGAAGACGACAATGTGGACTGTCACGTCATTTTCGAGGAGGAAGGGGAGGAAGGCCCTTCCATACAAGCTGTGAGCCGAGGAGCGCACCTCAACAACTGGTCCGTCAGAACCACCAAGGCCCGGAAAGCTTCGGGGTAGCAAGGCTGAACAAAGCACTATGCATTATCTTTTACTTTTTCACTAGTTGATTTCCTTTCCGTACTTTCTTTAAATTTTGAAAAGAGCTCCGATATTCAAAACAATTATGGAATTTATCAAAGTGTTTCAGTTTCTTATAAATCTTGCTCTTATTATTTACTCTATCATTTACTTTATTTATACAACATTACTATTACTTATCTCGATGAACCGACGAATGTAACATGCGACGAGATAACGCAACAAACGGATACAGACTCAGAAGAGGATGATATACCAGAAGAGGTTGTTAAGAGGTTGAGAACTTTGAGAATAGGCCTAAGTCTAACTTGGACGAAACTGAGGTTGTCAACTTGGGGGATATAGAGAATGTCAAGGAAACGCGCATCAGTGTTCACCTGTCACCATCAGAAAAGGAAGAGTACACGGAATTCTCAAAAGAATATAAGGACATATTTGCCTGGTTCAGTACATCCATTGTAGCTCACAAACTGCCAACAAATCCGACATGTCCGCCAGTAAAGCAGATGCTCAGAAAGTTCGAGCTAGACATGAGTTTGAAAATCAAGGAAGAAGTTACCAAACAAGTCAAAGCTAAGGTCCTCAGAGTAGTGGAATATCCAACATGGTTAGCCAATATTGTGCCAGTGCCGAAGAAGGGCGGGACGGTCAGAGTCTGTGTCGACTACCGGGATCTCAATCGAGCCAGTCCGAAAGACGACTTCCCCTTGCCAAACATACACATTCTGATTGACAACTGCGCCAAGCACGAGCTGCAATCATTTGTCGATTGTTTTGCTAGGTATCATCAAATACGGATGGATGAGGAAGACGCTGAGAAAACGGCTTTTATCACGCCATGGGGGATGTATTGTTACAAGATGATGTCGTTCGGGTTAAAGAATGCCGGGGCCACCTACATGAGGGCCATGACTACTATTTTCCATGACATGATACACAAAGAGATCGAGGTGTATGTAGACGACGTCATCATCAAATCCAAGAGAGCCACCGACCACATGGAAGATTTGAGGAAATTCTTCAACAGACTGAGGAGGTACAATGTGAAACTAAATCCCGCCAAGTGCGCATTCGGGGTTCCTGCTGGGAAGTTACTAGGGTTCATCGTGAGTCACCGAGGAATAGAGCTGGATCCATCAAAGGTTAAGTCCATTCAAGAATTGCCACCGCCAAAGAATAAGAAAGAGGTCATGAGTTTCTTGGGGAGATTCAACTACATCAGCCGTTTCATAGCTCAATCCACTGTCATTTGTGAGCCCATCTTTAAGATGTTGAAGAAAGATGCCACTACTAAATGGACCGATGATTGTCAGAAAGCCTTCGACAGAATCAAGGAATACCTATCAACGCCGCCAATTCTGGTTCCGCCCGAACCGAGCAGACCGCTGTTTCTCTACCTTGCAGTATTAGATGGAGCATTCGGTTGTATTTTGGGACAACATGATGAAACGGGGAGAAAGGAGCAAGCCATCTACTATCTCAGCAAGAAGTTCACCCCGTACGAGGCCCGGTACTCCCTGCTAGAACGCACCTGTTGTGCTCTGACTTGGGTAGCTCAGAAGTTGAGGCATTATTTCTATGCCTATACCACTTATCTCATATCAAGGATGGATCCGCTGAAATACATCTTTCAGAAGCCCATGCCCATGGGCAAGCTAGCCAAATGGCAAATCCTGCTGAGTGAATTTGATATTGTCTATGTGACCCAGAAAGCAATCAAAGGACAGGCACTGGCAGATCATTTTGCCGAAAATCCCGTGGACGGAGAATACGAGCCTCTAAAGACGTATTTTCCTGATGAAGAGGTCTCTTTCATAGGTGAAGACATCGCAGAATCCTATGATGGCTGGAGAATGTTCTTCGACGGAGCAACAAACTTCAAAGGAGTTGGCATAGGAGCAATTCTAGTATCAGAACCAGGTCAGCACTATCCGGTGTCCGCTAAGCTCAGGTTCCCGTGCACCAACAACATGGCCGAGTACGAAGCCTGCATCTTAGGGCTCAAGCTAGCCATTGATATGAACGTTCAGGAGTTACTAGTGATTGGGGATTCAGACTTGCTCATACATCAGGTCCGAGTAGAATGGGCAACCAGAAACTCCAAGATACTCCCATACTTGCATCATGTACAGGAGTTGAGGAAGAGGTTTACAAAGACAGAATTCTGGCATGTCCCCAGAGTCCAGAATGAGTTCGTCGATGTATTGGCCACTCTATCATCCATGATTCAGCATCCAGATAAGAACTTAATTGACCCTATCCCGGTAAAAATCCAGGATCAACCCGCTTACTGTGCTCATGTCGAGGAAGAAGCATATGGAAAACCATGGTTTCATGGCATTAAGAAGTATCTGTCAACAGGAGAATATCCAGGACTTGCAAACACTACTCAAAAGCGCACATTGCGGAGGTTATCCAATCACTTCTTTCACAGCGGAGGAATCCTGTATAGGAGGACTCCTGATTTGGGATTACTGAGGTGTGTCAAAGCAAAGGAAGCATCCAGGTTATTGGAAGAGGTTCATGCAGGAACCTGTGGTCCGCATATGAATGGTTTTGTCTTAGCCAAGAAAATACTCCGAGCTAGATACTTTTTGATGACTGTGGGAACAGACTGCATCCAGTATGTCCGAAAATGCCATCGCTGTCAGATACATGCAGATATGATAAAGGTGCCTCCTAACGAGCTCAATGCAACAAGCTCGCCATGGCCGTTCGCCGCTTGGGGAATGGATGTCATCGGACCTATCGAGCCTGCCGCATCAAACGGGCACAGGTTCATTCTAGTGGCAATTGATTATTTCACCAAATGGGTTGAAGCAGCATCATATAAGGCAGTAACCAAGAAAGTCGTGGCAGACTTTGTTCGCGACCGTATCGTTTGTCGATTCGGCATCCCAGAGTCGATCATTACTGATAATGGTTCCAACCTCAACAGTGATCTGATAGAAGCAATGTGTGATACGTTCAAGATCAAGCACAAGAATTCTACAGCCTACAGACCTCAGATGAATGGAGCTGTAGAAGCGGCCAATAAGAACATCAAGAAGATACTAGGGAAAATGATAGAGAAACACAAGCAGTGGCACGAAAAGCTATCCTTTGCTTTATTGGGATACTGTACCACAGTCCGCACATCAACTGGGGCAACTCCCTATATGTTGGTTTACGGTACCGAGGTAGTCATCCCAGCCGAGATAGAGATTCCCTCCCTGAGGATTATACAGGAAACGGAATTGGAACATGCAGAATGGGTAAAAAGTCGCTATGAACAGTTAGCCCTTATAGACGGAAAAAGACTGAATGCGGTTTGCCATGGTCAATTGTATCAGAACAGGATGTCCAGAGCCTTCAACAAAAGGGTCAGACCGAGACAATTCACACCGGGGCAGCTGGTGCTGAAAAAGATCTTCCCGCATCAGGGTGAGGCCAAAGGAAAATTCTCTCCTAATTGGCAAGGCCCGTACATGGTTCATCGGGTCCTAATAGGAGGGGCCCTCATACTCGCAAAAATGGATGGAGAAGTTTGGCCAAAGCCAATTAATTCAGACGCAGTCAAACGCTATTATGTGTATCATTATAGTTTATGTATGATGTAATTTGAACTACGCCTGACCTGATTCCCGTTTAAGAGGGGATACGTAGACAGCCCTATGGGTTCGGTCACAATTCAATAAAAATCTCATTTCCCCCGATATTGGAAACTGGGGCAGAATTTTGAGGAGGACCCTCAAAATTCCGAAGTTGACTTTCAACCATTCATTGCGCGCAGCCGTCAGAAGCACTAGCCCAGTAAACTGGGGCAGAATTTTGAGGAGGACCCTCAAAATTTCGGAGCAAAAGAGGTCGCGATATCTTGAACCGCGTCGCAGTCGTCGGTTCATCTAAAAAATCATTTTTAAATTATGTGTTTACATCATATTTTTTACTAAATCATACATGGCTAATATCAAAATTGCTTTGTTTAGTGACGCTACCCCAATGAAAGCAAGAGCGAGTAGGACAAGCAAGGTCCACGGGAAGACGAACTAACCTTCCCCCTCTACAAAACTCACAATTTTTTGCTTTGTATGCAGGCACCCCAAAACATCAGATATGGTTACGTACTCATATTGAGGAATACAACTCTCAGAATCATCGCCTATTTACAAGAGCTATCCGCACACGACATCCCCAGCAGCTACAATAATGCAATCAATTATCAGCTATCAGCTAAGATATTTCGTTACTCTTCACCTTTATTTCCTGCATTGCATAAGGCTACCTTTCTGCCTTCCGAGACTAAGCACTGTCTCCATCCTGCATTTCCTTGCATTGCATAAGGCTACTTTTCTGCCTTCCGAGACTAAGCACTGTCTCCATCCTGCATTTCCTTGCATTGCATAAGGCTACTTTTCTGCCTTCCGAGACTAAGCACTGTCTCCATCCTGCATTTCCTTGCATTGCACAAGGCTACCTTTCTGCCTTTCGAGGTTAAGCTCTACCTCCATCTTGTATTTCCTTGCATTGCATAAGGCTATTTTTCTGCCTTCCGGGACTAAGCACTGTCTCCATCCCGCATTTCCCTGCACTGTATAAGGCTACCTTTCTGCCTTTCGAGGTTAAGTTCCACCTCCATCCTGTATGGCTGAAATATCGNTTCTGCCTTTCGAAGGTTAAAGTTACCACCTACCAATCCTGTAATAGGCTGAAATATCGCCACCTCTTATTTACATTGGCTGAAATATCGCCAACCTTATTTAAATCCTGCATGGCTGAAACACCGCCAATTTTATTTAAATCCCTCACATGGCTGAAATATCGCCAACTTCATTTAAACCGCTATATCGGCTGAAAGATCGCCAGTTTGCATTTAAATCCTTTGTCGGCTGAGACATCGCCATTTATATTTATGCTTTACATCGGCTGAAATATCGCCAAATCCCGCATTTCATGGGCTGAAATATCGCCAAATTGTCCAAGGGCGTCATTGTTCGGAGGCATTATTTTCATAGCCCGAGAACGCCATGCCATGGCCTGAGGACCCCCGCTTTATATTTTGCACATCATTATTCAAAGGCATCATGGTTCGGAGGCACCATTATCATAGCCCGAGAACGTCATTTCATAGCCTGCGAATCCTTTATTATACGTTTCATGGCCCAGGACGTCATGGTCTGAGGACGTCATCCTACCCGTCCAAAGACAGCATTCATGGTCCAACGGGAACTAGCATCACGTTTAAGTTTATGCACAATATGTTGGTATTGCTCACTCGCAGGAACACCAACTGGCAATGGCCATTACAGCAGGAATGGTCTCGCTCCGATTCCCACAGTCCATCGGCCGCTGACCATCCTTCCCAACCTAAATATTGCGTCCGTCCTTCTCAGAACCTCCATCGGCATATTCCGCTGATGTATCCTGAACTACATATGACCTGATTCCTGTAAGACCAGGGATATGTAGGCAGCTCAGGAACCAGAGCTCGGTCAAAAATCTTTTCAAGTCGTTTCTTTCGGTCAAAATTGGTCATCATATCTTTACCCGATAACTCTTCCATCCTTCCCGGGTAAAGAGGGGCAGCTGTTGATACCCAATTTTTCCCTATCTATTTTTTATACTCAAAATATTCGCAAAATAGCATGTACATGCATATATAAGTATGCCCAAGAATTTTGACATTTTTTCTAATTTTTAAAGCTTTTTAAAATCATTTTATTATTTGTTTTAGCAGTACAAAATCCAATAATTATTCCCAAAACCATCATTCTGGTGAGTAATTTATTTCAATCCTCATATTTACATCACAATATAATCAAGGTGATTTTTTCATTTTTTTTTATATAAATTTATTTGATATTTCTAAGCTAAAATTGCATAAAATTGCAATTATAGCCTATATTGCGATTAATAGCATTTTACAATTATAAAATTGCTCCCAGTATTTTTAGATTAACATTTATATTTTATTGATTAATTCAGTTCTTTTAAATTTGTTTTTAAAATTATTTTAACTATTTTAATTAAATTAAAAGAGGAAATTGGCTATTTAATATATAGCCCATCTGCATTTCAATTATAGCCACATTACAGCCCCCAATTTAAACCCCCCAATCAACGGCCTAAACACACCCTTTCCTTTTTAATTTACCAAACCCCCCAACCCTAATTCATTTCTCCTAACCCGCCGCCCTTGAATCCCCTTCCTCTCCCATTCTCTCTGCAAACCCTAGTCGCCGCCACCCAAGCTAACGCTAATCCCTGCAATTCTCGCCAGTTTTCATGGCTTCTCAGGCCATGAAACCCTCATACTCACCCCCTATCGCTCCTGTGTGCTTGGTATCCAAAGGTTTGGGGCTAGACCTCAAAGGTCTCCACCCAGACCTCCGCCAACTTGAGGTTTCCGGCCATCTCCGGCCTGGCTCCGGCAAATCTTGGCCTCCTGAGCCTATTCCCGGTCTTATCCGACTTAGATCGGACATTTTCGAAGCCTTTCTCATTCTAGGGTTCATCTGAAACTCTAGCTGTCGAGGTTTTTCTTCGATTCTCTTCAGATCTGTGTGTATTCATGCTTTACTTTGAGTTTTTAAGAGGTTTCCCCAACTTTTCTTTAAAATTTTTACTTTCAAAGACATTTCTTTCTTAGGGTTTCTGAAAAATGCTTAAATGTTTTTCGACTTTTCTTCTACCTTTCTTGTGTATGTTTGTCTCTGCTATGTTCTTATGTTTCCTTTTTTTTTTATGTTTGCCATAGTTTGTTCTTCCTTCTACCGTGTTTCTATACTATGTTTCTATGCTATGTTTTCACACGCTATGTTCTGCTACTTGCCTTCCACTATGACTTGATTATGCTTCACCTACTGTATTTTCCTACCATGTTCATTAAGTGTTCTTACTATGCCTGCTTAAGCATATTTTCCTCTACTGTTTCTTCTACTCTCATTGTGTTTCGAATTAATTCCCTTACTCTGTTTGCATTGAACATTCTACTATACCTGCGTGTTTTCTCTTCTTTGCATTTTATTCAAGTCGAAAACCCTAGGATTTGGGGTTTTTGGCGAGTTTGGTTTTGTGTGTTTGGACTAGGGTTCTATTTGAGCCCTGGACTCTCTCAAACTCACTTTGGAATCCATGTACTGAGTTTTAATCCTTTTGTGTATGAATTCTTCTACACTAAGACTTTTCTAATTAGCATGACAATCCCTTTTATATGCGTGTTAAAATTTTTCTTCGAAAGGTTTCCCAACTTGTGTTCAAATCAGAACCCTTTTTAGGGGTTAATTGATTACTACTGATTCTTCTTAAGTAAAGCCTCTCTTTACCTTTTTCTGACTTGGTTCATTCATACAAAATTTTTGACTCTTGATTGCTTGGCTGTCAATTGATTTCCTTTCCTTAATTTGCATGACCGTGTACTGTCAAAACCCTTTCCTTAAATAACTATTATGTATTTACCCTTCTTGCATTACTCTGAAAAGTGTTTAATTAACCCCTTTCCTTATTTACCTTGCCGTTTGAAATCAGAGTCCCTTAATTAAAGGGAAACCTTGTGTGATTGATTTTCAAACTATTTTTCTTACCTATTTCTGCTTCTTTTCTGCACTATAAATACAGGACACAATTCTAAACACACACACACACGATTAAGCATACAGAAATCACAACTCTCTTCTAAACCTATACTCTTGCTTCTTGACTGCACTTTGGCTCTCATAACTCTACTGTTTCTCCTTACTTGCTTCTTTGAACTGGTATGCTCTAAGATTAATTTCAGCATCTCTTTAATGTGTTTATTTACAGTCCCTGTATCCATGCCTGCCTTCAATTCTCTGCAAAGTTAATTTTAAAGTATCTATGCCTGTTCTTTCTTTGTTTCTTGCTGCTAGTATAAACAATTGCTCCCATACCCCCATTCCCCTATATGTGCTGAGTTAAGGTATGGCCTGGCAGCATCCCAATTGCTGCCCTGGGCTAAACCTGGCCTTCAATAAGGTCTTAACTCCCCAATTCTAAGGTTGACAGGCTGGTCAGGGGTGTGCCAGTATCCCAGTTGCTAGGCATGACCATCAGCCTGCCCTGGCTCCCCCCTAATTCCCTTTCATTGCACTTACACTTACTCTTAGTCTCTAAGTTCTTCCCCCCTCCTATGAGCCTTGCCTTGGGACCTTGAGTTTCCTCTGAACTTGGACATTTGAGGGCTGGCCCTTCCACAATGCACTATAATCTGATTCTACAATGATATTTGGGGTGTAAGCATTGCCTGGAATTCTTGAAGTTCCTTGGAAATTTGACACATCCCAAATAAGATAAAGGCTTTGAAAATCCGATCCTGGAAGTTGGTTTATCTCATATTATTAGACTCTGAGACTGGGTTAGGCTGATTAGATGTAGATGTAATCACTGATGTAATTTTATTGCTTCCTCTGATTCATTTGGTCTGTAATAAATTCTGTAATAACTACTGGGGTGTAT
>NW_017675642.1:14133-16075 GCF_001879085.1 Nicotiana attenuata
AAGCAGTGACGAGGTTAGACAGGGCCACCAAACTAACCTGTAGCCGTTCAATATATATGTATATGCAATAAAGGAAAGAACAAAGAATTAAACAGTTAAGAGGGAGGGGAGCATACTGTGGGGGAGTACAGTCCGGATATCAAGTCAACAATTTAAATAAGAAACAAGGGAATGACAATAATTAATGAGAGCAGAAAATCAACAATTGCACGGCATCAACCTTCGTGCTTTTAATCTCATTCTCACAAAAAAAAGCAATCAAATAAAGTGCACGGCATCACCCTTCGTGCTTTCCCTCATGTAACTCTCATATCATGGCACGGAATGACCCTTCGTGCAAATATAATCAAAACATGTCACGGAATGACACTTCGTGCAAATATAATCAATACGTGGCACGGAATGACCCTTCGTGCATTATCACTCTTCCTCACCCAAGCAGTAATCACAACCAAACGGGGCGAGGGGATAAACAAATAATAAGGAATGTCCCGGCAAGAGAATTACACAGTTAACAGCTAAATCCCGGCAAGGAAGCAACAATAATACTTTCACATCCCGGCAAGGGAGATAATCAAATATACTCAAACCATCCCGGCAAGGGATTAATCATATCACTTTCATTTTCTTTCATTTCTTACCCAATAGTCTTTTTATCGTTCGAGCCCACGCTCCAAAGAATTTACAATTCATAATTAGTCCTCATACTCTTCACATTGCATAGATTTCATCAATTAACATGGAAGAGTCATAACAATATCAGGATAAGTACATACAAGGACCCACGGTCATGCTAGACACCGGTGTATAGATACTCGTCACCATGCCTATACGCCGTACTCGATCATTTAGCAATTAGCAAATAATAACACTCTAATCCTATTCTTTCAAGCCAAAGTTAGATCAAACACTTACCTCAAATGCTCCAAACTCAACTCAATCCTGTAGTATAGCTTTACCCTTCGAATTCACCACCAAACCGCTCGAATCTAGTCACAAATTACTTGAGTGTATCAACAAAGGCTAATCTAATAAATTTGAATGCATGAAAAGTGAATTTCCCTAATTTTTACTCAAAATTCCCAAAATGCCCCCGAGCCCACGTGATCAAAACCCGAGGTTCGAACCAAAACCCGACTACCCATTCCCCCATGAACTCAAATATATAAGTTATTTTGCAATCGGACCTCAAATTGAGGTCCAAAACCCCCAAATTTAGGAACCCTAGTTCTACCCTAAATTCCCAAATTCCCCCATTAAAATCTTTGTTTTGAAGTTGAAATTATATTTAAAGATGTTAAGGAGTAAAGAAAATAAGTTAGAAATCACTTACCAATCGTTTTGAAGAAGTAGAATCGCTTGGAAAATCGCCTATTATGTTTTGGGTTTTGAAAAAGTGAAAAATGACTGAAAATCCCGACTTTATATACTTTACTGGAGACCCGGCGCGGACCGCACAAAAATGCCCCGCGGCCGCGCCGAGGAAGGGTGGGGAACCCACTCTCTGAACCTACCCAGCGCGGACCGCACTGATTTGGTGCGCGGCCGCGCTGGAGGAATGGACCAGAATTCCCACTCTCTGAATCTTCCAGCGCGGACCGCGCTGATATGGCACGTGGCCGCGCTGGGCGACCTAGGACTACTGGCCCTCTGAACCTAGCCACGCGGACCGCGCAGAAATGCACCGCGGCCGCGCGGCTTCCAGCGCGGACCGCGCGGAAATGACCGCGGCCGCGCTGGGGGCCTGCAACACCTGGACCTGCAAATTTCTGATACTTTTAAGTCCAAGACCCTCCCGGGACCCACTCAAAACTCACCCGAGCCCTCGGGGCTCCAAACCAAACATGCACATAACTCCAAAAACATCCTACGGACTCATCCGTGCGATCAAATCGCCAAAACAACATCGAATTAGGCCTCAAGACCCATTATTTCCTTCCAA
>NW_017675642.1:16255-16569 GCF_001879085.1 Nicotiana attenuata
TAAGACTTGTGCCGGGCGTCGAAACCAAAATACGAGCCCAACAGCACAGTCTTCTAAACAAATAACACTTTTCAATTCTTTAATTATTTTCAAAAAACAAATTTCACGTAAAAATTCATTCCTCTGACTCGGGACCTCGGAATTTGATTCCGGGCATACCCCCAAGTCTCATATTTTCCTACGGACCCTCCGGGACTGTCGAATCACGAGTCCGGGTCCGTTTGCCCAAAACGTTGACCGAAGTCAAACTTAATCAATTAAAACATCAAAATTTTATTATCTTTCTCACAAATTCATATTTAAACGTTCCGGCT
>NW_017675642.1:17555-55630 GCF_001879085.1 Nicotiana attenuata
AGGCCAGTTCTTGACTGCCTCAATCTTCTTCGGGTCCACCTGAATACCCTCTACTGATACAACATGACCCAGAAATGCGACCGAACTCAACCAGAACTCGCACTTCGAGAACTTAGCATACAACTGACTATCCCTCAGAGTCTGAAGAACCACCCTAAGGTGTTGCTCGTGCTCCTCCTGGCTGCGGGAGTACACCAAAATATCATCAATAAAGACTATCACGAACAGGTCCAAGTATGGCCTGAACACTCGGTTCATCAACTCCATAAATGCTGCTGGGGCATTGGTCAACCCAAATGACATGACCAAAAACTCATAATGCCCGTACCGAGTGCGGAATGCTGTCTTAGGGACATCAGACGCCCTAATCCTCAGTTGATGGTAGCCAGATCTCAAGTCTATCTTGGAAAACACCTTCGCACCCTGAAGCTGGTCAAACAAATCCTCAATCATCGGCAGTGGATACTTGTTCTTTATCGTCACTTTGTTCAATTGCCGGTAATCAATGCACATCCTCATTGATCCATCGTTTTTCTTCACAAATAACACTGGCGCACCCCAAGGAGAAACACTAGGCCTGATGAAACCCTTCTCTAGCAAATCTTGCAACTGGTCCTTTAACTCTTTCAACTCTGGCGGGGCCATGCGATACGGCGGAATGGAAATGGGCTGAGTGTCCGGAGCCAGATCAATAAAAAAATCAATATCCCTGTCGGGCGGCATACCCGGCAGGTCTGAAGGGAAAACCTCGGGGAACTCCCGAACAATAGGAACAGAATCAATAGAAGGGACCTCTGCGCTGGAATCACGAACATACGCCAGATAAGCTAAACACCCCTTCTCGACCATACGTCGAGCCTTCACATATGACATAACACTGCGAGTGGCATGACCTAGGGTCCCTCGCCACTTCAAACGGGGCAAATCTAGTAAAGCCAAGGTCACGGTCTTGGCGTGACAATCCAAGATGGCATGTACGGGGACAACCAATCCATCCCTAATATAACGTCGAAGTCTACCATGTCTAAAAGCAATAAATCAACACGGGTCTCAAGACCCTCAAACACTATCACACAGGAATGATGAACTCGGTCTACCACTATAGAATCACCCACCGGTGTAGATACATAAACAGGAATACCCAAAGCATCACTAGGCATAGCCAGGTAGGGTGCAAAATAGGACGACACATATGAATACGTAGACCCAAGGTCAAATAGCACTGAAGCATCCTTATCACAGACCAGAATAGTACCTGTAATAACAGCATCTGAAGACTCAGCCTCTGGCCTAGCTAGCAAAGCATAACACCTGGGTTGGGCCCCACCTCCTTGAACCATGTCTCTGGGACGATCTGCTACTGGTTGACCCCTGCCTCTGCCGGTCCGAGCTCTACCTCTACGGTCTCTACCTCCACCTCTATGATCCCTACCCCCGCCTCTAGCTGGCTGGGCAAGCTGTGTATCACCTGGTGCCTGAATCATGGGGCGAGGACCCTGCTGCTGAGAGCTACCCGAGGCTCGAGGGCAAAATCTGACAATGTGACTCGGGTCACCACAACCATAACAAGCCCTCGGCTGCTGAGACTGCTGGCCCTGTCAACCTGAATGTCCTCCCCGAAAACTCTGAAGTGGCGGCGCACTGATGGGTTGTTGATCAGAAAAATGCTGCTGAGAACCACCACCGCTTGAAGTACCATGAGAAACCTGGAGTGCTGACTGAAAGGGTCTCGATGAATGGCCTCTACCATAAGAATCCCTACCTCCAGACGAGGTACCACTGAATCTACCAGAATGACGAGGCCTCTTATCCGACACCTGACCACCTCCTCGTGCAAGAGCCATCTCCACTCTACGGGCCGCGTTGGCCGCCTCCTGAAAAGGAATCTCCTTCCCGGCTCCCATAGCCATCTGGAGACGGATCGGCTGAATCAACCCATCAATAAACCTCCGCACCCTCTCTCTCTCATGGGGAGTATAACAACAGCATGGCGTGCTAGATCAATGAACCGAGTCTTATACTGGGTGACTGTTATGGAGCCCTGCTGGAGGCGCTCGAACTGTCTGCGAAAAGCCTCTCGCTGAGTAACTGGGAGAAACTTCTCCAAAAACAACTCTGCAAACTGATCCCATGTCAATGATAGCGACCCTGCAGGTCTGGATGAACAATAGTCCCTCCACCAAGTCTTGGCGGATCCTGCAAGCCGAAAGGTGGCGAAGTCGACCCCATTGGTCTCCACAATACCCATAGTCCTAAGGATCTCATGGCAGCTGAATAAGAAATCCTGTGGATCCTCTGAAGAAGCACCGCTGAATGTGGTGGTGAAGAGCTTGGAGAACCTATCAAGTATCCACAAAGCATCCGAAGACATAGCCGCTCCATCGCCGGTCGGAGTCACGATACCCTGCTGAACTGCCACCGCTGGCTGAACCACTAGAACCTGAGCCTGGGGAGCTACCTACTTCGGAGTACGTGTAGCAGGAGTCTGAACCCCTCCTCCAGCCTGAGAAGTGGCTGGTGCTACTGGAAGCAAACCCGCTCTAGTGACGCTCTCCACAAAGCCTACCAATCTGACCAGAGCGTCCTGAAGAACTGGGGTGGCTATGAACCCCTCTGGGACCTGAGCTGGGCCCACCGGAGCTGCTGGGGCTGGAGCCTCCTCATCATAATCAACATGAGGCTCCACCTCTGGGACTGCTGCTCGGGGCTGAGCTCTGCCCCGGCCTCGGCCTCTGGCACGACCTCGGCCTCTGCCCCTCGCAGAAGCTGCTGCTGGGGGCTCGGGATGCTGCGCGGTAGAAGAGGAAGCACGTGTTCTCGCCATCTGCAAAGAACAGAGTAGAAAGACAATCAGTATTTGAGAAACAGAATCGCACGACTAGAAAGAACGAAAGTGAAACTTTTCCTAACTCCGTAGCCTCTGGGGATAAATACAGACGTCTCCGTACCGATCCCTCAGACTCTACCAAGTTTGTCCGTGAGTAGCGAGACCTATGTAACCTAGAGCTCTGATACCAACTTATCACAACCCGGATTTCCCACCATCGGGAGTCGTGATGGCGCCTACTGTTGGAGCTAGGCAAGCCAAACCTTTAAACATTTTTGGATAACAACATAACAACAATAAAATAACGAGTCTTTAAATAAATGCGGAAGTCTTTTAAAACATAAATAACTGAAAATCAAAAATGCGGGAGTCTAATATTTCTCTACCCAAGACTGGAATCGCTATCTCACGAACTACTAAAGAGTGCTACAAACAAGTCAGAATAGAAAAATACATAATGTCTGTCTCGGTACAATGAAAACAAACAGAAAATATGGAAAGGGACTTCGGCCTGCGAACGCCAGCTAGGCTACCTCGTAAGTCCCTGGACTGAAGAGGGCTCCCGATCAACTACTGCTGTGGTCCAAGAGCTACTCCGGTACCGCAATCTGTGCAAAAAGCACAGAAGTGTAGCATCAGTACAACCAACCCCATGTGCTGGTAAGTGCCTGGCCTAACCCCGACGAAGCAGTGACGAGGCTAGACAGGGCTACCAAACTAACCTGTGCCGTTCAATATATATGTATATGCAATAAAAGGGAAGAACCAAGAAATTAAACAGTTAAGAGGGAGGGGAGCATACTGTGGGGGAGTACAGTCCGGATATCAAGTCAACAATTCAAATAAGAAACAAGGGAATGACAATAATTAATGAGAGCAGAAAAATCAACAGTTGCACGGCATCAACCTTCGTGTTTTTACTCTCATTCTCACCAAAAAAAAAACAATCAAATAAAGTGCACGGCATCACCCTTCTTTCTTTCCCTCTCGTAACTCTCATATCATGGCACGGAATGACCCTTCGTGCAAATATCACTCTTCCTCACCCAAGCAGTAATCACAACCGAACGGGGCGAGGGGATAAACATATATACTCAAGCCATCCCGGCAAGGGATTAATCATATCACTTTCATTTTCTTTCATTTCTTACCCAATAGTCTTTTTATCGTTCGAGCCCACGCTCCAAATAATTTACAATTCATAATTAGTCTTTCATACTCTTCACATTGCATAGATTTCATCAATTAACATGGAAGAGTCATAACAATATCAGGATAAGTACATACAAGGACCCACGGTTATGCTAGACACCGGTGTATAGATACTCGTCACCATGCCTATACACCGTACTCGATCATTTAGCAATTAGCAAATAATAACACTCTAATCCTATTCCTTCAAGCCAAAGTTAGATCAAACACTTACCTCAAATGCTCCAAACTCAACTCAATCCTCTAGTATAGCTTTACCCTTCGAATTCACCACCAAACCGCTCGAATCTAGTTACAAATTACTTGAATGTATCAACAAAGGCTAATATAATAAATTTGAATGCATGAAAAGTGAATTTCCCAAAGTTTTACTCAAAATTCCCAAAATGCCCCCCGGGCCCACGTGATCAAAACCCGAGGTTCGAACCAAAACCCGACTACCCATTCCCCCATGAACTCAAATATATAAGTTATTTTGGAATCGGACCTCAAATTGAGGTCCAAAACCCCCAAATTTAGGAACCCTAGTTCTACCCTAAAATCCCAAATTCCCCCATTAAAATCTTTGTTTTGAAGTTGAAATTATGTTTAAAGATGTTAAGGAGTAAAGAAAATAAGTTAGAAATCACTTACCAATCGTTTTGAAGAAGTAGAATCGCTTGGAAAATCGCCTCTTATGTTTTGGATTTTGAAAAAGTGAAAAATGACTGAAAATCCCGACTTTATATACTGTACTGGAGACCCGGCGCAGACCGCACAAAAATGCCCCGCGGCCGCGCCGAGGAAGGGTGGGGAACCCACTCTCTGAATCTTCCAGCGCGGACCGCGCTGATATGGCACGCGGCCGCGCTGGGCGACCTAGGACTACTGGCCCTCTGAACCTAGCCACGTGGACCGCGCAGAAATGCACCGCGGCCGCGCGGCTTCCAGCGCGGACCGCGCGGTAATGACCGCGGCCGCGCTGGGGGCCTACAACACCTGGACCTGCAAATTTCTGATACTTTTAAGTCCAAGACCCTCCCGGGACCCAATCAAAACTCACCTGAGCCCTCGGGGCTCCAAACCAAACATGCACATAACTCCAAAAACATCCTACGGACTCATCCGTGCGATCAAATCGCCAAAACAACATCGAATTAGGCCTCAAGACCCATGATTTCCTACCAATTTCCATGAAACATCAAATTTTACTTCCTTTAGCTCAAAACACGTCAAATGATGTCCAAACCTAACCGAACTTCACAGCAATTGCTTAACTCATATTTAAGACTTGTGCCGGGCGCCGGAACCAAAATACGAGCCCAACAGCACAGTCTTCTAAACAAATAACACTTTCCAATTCTTTAATTATTTTCAAATAACAAATTTCACGTAAAAATTCATTCCTCGGACTCGGGACCTCGGAATTTGATTCCGGGCATACCCCCAAGTCTCATATTTTCCTACGGACCCTACGGGACTGTCGAATCACGAGTCCGGGTCCGTTTGCCCAAAACGTTGACCGAAGTCAAAATTAATCAATTAAAACATCAAAATTTTACTATCTTTCTCACAAATTCATATTTAAACGTTCCGGCTGCGCGCCCGGACTGCACACACAAACTTGAGGCAACCCCCAAGTGAGGTTTTCACGGCCTCAGAAATATAGAGTGAGTAGGAATGCAGGTGATGACCCTTTGGGTCGTCACATTCTGTTAATTAATATCTCAACTGAAAAGAATATCAAACAAAAAAAATTGACAAAAAAAGGTTGGGGAGAGGGGGGAAGAGAAAAAGTTGATGGCCTAAGCCCTAAAGTATGATAAATTAACAATAATCATTTCTGAACTACGTATTCCTTAGACTTATATATTTTGGCATAAATATCGAATGTCAAGAAATTGCCTCCATATTTCCAGCACTCATCGTCAACTGCCATTGATTTTCCTAAGGATCATGCTTAGCATTACAGCAAAGTAAGTAATGGTTGAGAGGACATTATTGATTGATTAAAAATTTCACTATGAGCAAAATAATCTGAATCTAATGATATCAGCTTAAAGTTAAGATAGCCCGTGCACCAAGTATCCCGCGTCCACATAGAGTCCGGGGAAAAATCGCATGTGATATTGGTAGTCTACCTTAATACAAATATCAGTGACTGATTTCACGTATCGAACCCCTGACATATATCAGCTAAAAGCTAAACTTATTAAAATAAGTTTGAAATTTAAGTACTTTTTGTTGACATAATAAACATTTCGTAAACTTATTTCCTATCAAAAACCTTAACCATTCAGCCATAGAAAGAGCTAGAGTATTAAGAAAATGTAAGCCAAGTTCCAATAAATTTTATTATTTAAGATCTACAAAGTTTAAGCTCAACCGCTTGTCATTACTCACTAGAGATCTGTCAATTATAATTATTCATATATATATATAAATCTTGTTTGAGACCTGGCATTCTAATCACAATTATTTTGAGAAAATTCAATAGGGACATAGCTTAGTGAAATAAAATTTTGATGGACTGGAGTAGCACTATTATTATTTCTCAACTACATTGTTTATTAAAAATAGAAAAGCTAACTTTTTCTCTATATTAATGAACAAAGAAATTTCTTGACAATTTCCATCTCCTATTGTAATGATTCTCCCAAATTCGAGAGATCATGCTCAGCATCATACTAGTGGTCAATTTCCAGATGCACGTGAATACTATATAAATATATGTATATCTAGCGACATATCTAATGATTTTCTAAATTATTATGAATATATTAAATTGTTGACTTTTGTTCATAATATATTAAATTATTGACCTCTTGTTTGGGGTGGGGCACACACACTCCCAACTCTGCATTAATATGTATTTTTTATTTCTTTGTTTTCTGGCATAAAAATAATATTTTACCTAAGTTCAGATCTTCAGACACATCAAACGAATAAACCAAATTAGTCACTAAGGTTACAGTTCAAATTGTTAGAACCAGAAATCAACATAAGAGTGCAGATTTTCAATTAGGGTTCATGATGAAGAAGAAAGGGAAAAATCGTCTCAGAGAAAAAAAAAGATCTGATATTTTTTACATCAGAGAAAAAATAAAAAGGAAGCCTCTAGAATGTTAACTATCCCCTATTTATATTTTGGGCCTTTACAATGTAAGAAAAGAAAGAAAGAAAATGATGCTGTTACAAAATAAATAATGGGCTAGGCCCAAACGTTCCAGCTTCAGCTCTTGTGTAGGCTCAGTCTTCGTGGCCCAATCCTCAGGTGACTCCAACACCCCCCGCCCTCCTCAAGTTGGAGGGTGGACACACGCCCAACTTGCCAATCAAGGCACGATGGTGTAGACCTGTCAAAGGTTTAGTAAAAATGTCAGCTAGTTGCATTGTGAGCTAGTGGAAACATGGGACAAGGATATGAGACCATCTGCTAACTTTGTGCGAATGAAATGACAGTCGACTTCGATGTGCTTGGTACGTTCATGGAACACCGGGTTCTTGGCTATATGAATAGCAGCCTGATTGTCGCACAAGATAGGAACTGGAAGAACAACATGAAGACCCAAATCAGATAACAGGCGAACTAACCAGGCTAACTCATCTACCACTCTACTCATGGCTCTATATTCGGCCTCAGCTGATGACAAGGAAACACTATGCTGCTTTTTAGACTTCCAACTAATGAGGCTACACCCAATTGAATGCAAAAACCAGAAACTGAGCGTCTAGACTCGGAACAAGCTGCCCAATCACTGTCACAACTGGCCATCAAAGACAAATCAGTAGAATTATTCAAGAATAATCCAAAATCAGAAGTGCCCTTTAAGTATATCAAGACATGTAAAGCAGCAGCCATATGTGGAACTCTAGGTCTCTGTAAAAACTGACTTAAATGTTGAACAACAAAACATAAATCTGGTCTTGTGTGAGTCAAAAAATTTAGTTTACCAACTAGGCTCCTATAACTTTCAGGTTGAGGCAGCAGGTCCCCAACATCAGAGTGTAACTTGTGGCTCATGTCCAAAGGACTAACAACAGGAGAAACATCATTACACTTGTATTCTGATAGCAGATCAGATATAAATTTCTTTTGAAACAAAATGATACCTGATTGCAAACAACAGGTCTCAATACCCAAGAAATAGTTAAGCAAACCCAAGTCTTTAATTTTGAACTGAGCATCTAAAAAGGCTTTAAGATCAGAAATTTCTTTCAAGTCATCCCCAGTCACAATGATATCATCTACATAAACAGCTATAAGGGTAGTAAAAGAGTCAGTTTTCTTAACGAACAAAGAGTAGTCATTCAATGAGTGATTATACCCCCTAGAGTAGAGTGCATGAGATAGATTGGCATACCATTGTCTAGAAACCTGTCTCAAACCATAAAGAGACTTTTGCAATTTGCATACCAAAGTGGGAGACTTATAGAAGAAACACAAGAAGTAGAAAATGTAGAAGCAGCAGAAAGACCTTGAGGAAGTTTCATATAAACTTCTTCATCCAGATCCCCATGCAAAAATGCATTATTAACATCCAACTGAAATAAGGGCCACTATTTTTTGACAGCTACAACAATCACACATCTAATAGTGCATATTTTAACAACGGGAGAGAAAGTTTCATTAAAATCAATGCCCTCTACTTGAGTATCACCTCTAACCACCAATCTAGCTTTGTATCTCTTTACGCTACCACATCCTATAGGATTTTTTCCAGCAGGTAGTTCGACAATTTTCCAAGTTTGGTTGCATCTAAGGCCTCAAATTATTTCCTCATGGCCTCTTGCCAAGCAGGAATAGCAGCAGCCTGACTGTAAGAATGAGGTTCTACTGCAGTAGTCATGAGTGAAGAGGAAGAACAGAAAGCAGATGAAGGGAGCTGGAACACATAATCCTTCAAGTGAGAAGGGAGCTGATGAGTTTTGGAACTTTTTCTGACTTCAGGAACAGGAAGAACTGCTGATTGAACAGGGACAATAGAATGAATGGGAATAGGAATAGTAGTATTGGTGTCAGAGTTGTGAGCAACAGGAGTGTCAGGTATCAGAGATGTAGAGAGAGGGAGATCTGAAGGGATAGAAGGAGCAGCAACAAAATCAGTATTAGAATCATAAAAAATAGGCATAGGAGGAGGAAGATGAGAAGGAGCAGAAGCTGGCAAAGTATAAGGAAAAACACCTTCATGAAAAATGACATCCCTAGAGTAGATAACAGACTTAGTGGTGAGATTGTACAGTTTGTACCCCTTTTTGGCAAAGCGATAGCCAATGAACACACAAGGAGATGCTTTAGGTTGGAACTTATCTCTATGACACTTGGGAACACTGGCATAGCAAAGGCACCCAAAAGGTTTTAAATGAGAATAGGAGGGAGCAGCCCCATAAAGCAATTCAAATGGAGTCTTATTAGACAATACTTTAGAGGGAAATCTATTAATAAGATAGGTTGCTGTTAAAACACAATCTCCCCAGAACTTGGTAGGAAGATTGGATTGAAACAACAAAGCCCTTGAAGTTTCTAGTAGATGTCTATATTTCCTTTCTACCACACCATTCTGTTGTGGTGTGTGTGGGTGTGACGACCTAAAGGGTCATCACCTATTTTCTCTTTCATTCCGTGCTTCCGAGGCCTTGAAAACCTTATTTTTACTTGCCTCAATTTGCGTGCGTAGTCCGGGCGCGTAGCCGGAAAGCTTAAATATGAATTCTGTGTAAAAATTTATGAATTTTGATATTAATATGATTAAAGTTGACTTTGGTCAACATTTTGGGTAAACGGACCCGGACCCGTGATTTGATGGTCCCGGAGGGTCCGTAAAAAAATATGGGACTCGAGCGTATGCGCAGAATCGAAATCCGAGGTCCCAAGCCCGAGAAATAAATTTTTAAAAGAAATTGTTTTTCTGAAATTTATATGGAAATTTGAAATGAAAATGGATTAGAAAGCGTTGGTATCGGGCCCGTATTTAGGTACCGGCACCCGGTACAGGTCTTATATGTGGTTTAAGCGCTTCCTGTGAAATTTGGTCAAAATCGAACGTCGTTTGGCGTGTTTAGGACCTAAATATCTAAAAATGAAAGATTATGAAGTTTGAAGAAAAAGTGATGATTTTGAGGTTTGATTCCTCGTTTATGATGTTATTTTGGCGATTTGATCGCACGGTTAAGTCCGTATGATGTTGTTGAGTTTGTGTGTGTGGTTGGTTAGGAGCCCCGAGGGCTCGGGAGTGATTCGGAGGTGGTTCGGGGTGTTTTGGAACTTAGGAAGAGATCAGATTTTCTGCATTTTTTTCACAGACTTTTTGTTCTACGCGATCACGGCCTAAGGCTCGCGTTCGCACTGCCTTGTTTCTCCCTTCCTTCGCGTTCGCGGTACCCTTCCCGCGTTCGCATAGTTCTGGTAACCCCTTCAACGCGTTCGCATATAGCCTATCGCGTTCGCATAGGCCAATCCTCGGACCCCCCCAGTTTTCCTTCTTCGTGTTCGCATACTACTCATCGCGAACGCGATGCTTCCCAGCCTGCCTTCTTCGCGAACGCGACCCCAGTGTCGTGAACGCATAGAGTAAAACCCTTCAGTGATTTTTATAGTTCAAAAACAGATCAGAGACGGGTTTATTCCCAATTTTCTCACGAGCTCTTCTTCTCCACAGCCCCTAGGCAACTTTTAGAGCGATTCTTCACCAAAGCTTCTTGGGTAAGTATTCTCTAACTCGTTTTCTTCATTTTCTAACCTCATTTATCAAATTCCTAGACCTAAATCATGTAATTTAGGGTGTAAATTGGGGGAATTGGGTAGAACTAGGGCTTTTCAATTTTCATTGATTTAGACCTCGTTTTGGGGTCGAATTTGAAAACCAATTGTATATTCGGGCTCGTGGAGGAATGGGTGACATGGAATTGGTTCGAACTTCGGGTTTTGACCAAGCGGGCCCGGGGTCAATTTTTGGAATTTTGGGAAGAAAGCTTAGAAATTCATATTTAGGCATTGGCTTTAGCTTGTTTAGCTATTATTAATATTTTAAGGTCATTATTTCATAGATTTGACTGTGTTGGAGCCGAAGTCGAGGGGTAAAGCTATACTAGAGGCTTGAGTTGAGTTTGGAGCATTCGAGGTAAGTGTTTGATCTAACTTTGGCTTGAGGGAATAGGATTAGAGTATTATTTGCTAATTGCTAAATGTTGAGTACGGTGTATAGGCATGGCGACGAGTATCTATGCACCGGTGTCTAGCATGACCGTGGGTCTTTATTTGTGCTTAATTGGGATTCTGTAGTGACTCTTCCTTGTTAATTGATGGTTTCTATATGATATGAAGAGAATGAGAAGGAAATATGATGTGTAAACTCTTTGGAGCGTTGGCTCGATTTTTGACTTGATCAAAAAGTAAGAAATGAACGTAAGAGAAAGAGATGTGATTATTCCCTTGCCGGGACGTGTAAGTTATTGTTGTTGCTCCCTTGCCGGGATTTAACTGCTTAGTCGTATTCTCCCTTACCGAGAAACCACTTATATATTATGAAATGGGATCGTGTGGCACGCCGACACCTTATATATTATGAAATGGGATCGTGTGGCACGCCGACCACTTATATATTATGAAATGGGATCGTGTGGCACGCCGACCACTTATATTTGCTGAAATGGGATCGTGTGGCACGCCGTCCACCTAGTTATACTATGAAATGGGATCGTGTGGCACGCCGACCACTTATATAGATTATGAGATCTGATGTAGTTTCGTGTTTACTTCTGAAAAGTTGTTTTCATCTGTATTTCCCCTAAGCATGTCCCCTCCCCGCCTTAATTGGTATTTTCTGCTGTTATTTCGTTGCACTTGTATATACATATATATCTGCACAGGTTGTTTTTGGTAGGTCCTGTATAGCCTCGTCACTACTTCGCTGGGGTTAGGCCAGGCTCTTACCAGCACATGGGGTCGGTTGTGCTGATGCTACACTCTGTGCATCTTTTTGCACAGATCCTGGAGCAGCTTTAGGGCCTCAGCAGTAGGATTTGATCGGGAGCTGACTTCAGTCCAGGGACTTTCGAGGTAGCCTAGCTGACGTCCGCAGGCCGGAGTACCTTCTATGTTATTAGTTTGTTTTCCTTGTACCGAGACAAACATTGATGTACTTCTATTCAGACTTGTTTTTAGCACTCTTTAGTAGTTCGTGAGTTAGTGACACCGGATCTGGGTAGAGTTGTATTTAAACTTCCGCATTTGGTTTTCAGTTATCTATGTCTTTAAGACTTCCGCTTTTATTTAAATGACTGGTTTTATTTATATCGTTGAGATGTTATCAGAAAATGTTTTAATACTTGGCTTGCCTAGCTCCGACAGTAGGCGCCATCACGACTCCCGATGGTGGGAAATTCGGGTCGTGACAAGTTGGTATCAGAGCACTAGGTTACATAGGTCTCGCTACTCACGGACAAACTTAGTAGAGTCTGAGGGATTGGTACGGAGGCGTCTGTATTTATCCCCCAGAGGCTACGGAGTTAGGAAAATTTCATTTTTGTTCCTTTTTGTCGTGCGATTCTGTTTCTCTAATACCGATTGTCTTTCTACTCTATTCTTTCGCAGATGGCGAGAACACGTGCTAATCCCGAACCTTACGATCTGCATAACTCTTTTGCCGCGACTGAGCCGAACGAAGCCTGTCCTGAATGATCTTGACCTTATCCAAGGCCTCCTGAACTAGATCGGTACCCAATAACCGAGCCTCTCCCGGCTCAAACCATCCCACTGGAGACCGACATCGCCTACCATACAACGCCTCATATGGAGCCATCTGAATGTTGGACTGGTAGCTGTTGTTGTAGGCGAACTCTGCTAAGGGCAAAACCTGGTCCCACGAGCCTCCAAAATCAATGACACAAGCTCGGAGCATATCCTCCAATATCTGAATAGTCCTCTCAGACTGGCCGTCCGTCTGAGGATGGAACGCTGTGCTCAACTCAACCCGTGTGCCCAACTCTCGCTGAACTGCACCCCAAAAACGCGAGGTAAACTGCGTACCCCGATCCGAAATGATAGATACTGGCACACCATGAAGGCGAACAATCTCCCGGATATAGATCTCAGCTAACCTCTCGGATGAATAGGAGACTGCTACAGGAATGAAATGCGCTGACTTGGTCAGCCTATCAACAATAACCCATATCGAGTCGAACTTCTTCCGAGTCAACGGAAGTCCAGTAACGAAATCCATGGTAATCCTCTCCTACTTCCACTCGGGAAGCTCAATCCTCTGAAACAAACCACCAGGCCTCTGATGCTCATACTTAACCTGCTGACAGTTCAAACATCGAGCCACATATGCAACAATATCTTTCTTTATCCTACGCCACCAATAATGCTGCCGCAAGTCCTGATACATCTTCGCGGCGCCCGGGTGAATAGAATACCGAGAACTATGGGCCTCCGCTAAGATCAACTCTCGAATCCCATCGACATTGGGCACACAAACTCCCCCCTGCAATCTCAAAACACCATCATCATCTAAGGTCACCTTCGTGGCACCTCCACGCTGCACCGTGTCTCTCAGGACACACAAATGGGGATCATCAAACTGCCGATCACGGATACGCTTCAATAATGAAGAACGAGCGACCGTACAAGCTAACACTCTGCTAGGCTCAGAAATGTCCAACCTCACAAATCGATTGGCCAAGGCCTGAATATCCAAAGCAAGCGGTCTCTGGCTGACCGGAATATAAGCAAGACTACCCATACTGGCGGACTTCCTACTCAATGCGTCGGCCACCACATTGGCCTTACCCGGGTGGCATAAGATAGTAACATCATAATCCTTCAGCAACTCCAACCACCTCCTCTGCCTTAGATTCAACTCCCTTTGCTTGAACAAGTACTGAAGACTCTTGTGATCAGTGTACACCTCACACGTCACACCATATAAGTAATGCCTCCAAATCTTCAAAGCATGAACTATGGCTGCCAACTCTAGATCATGAACCGGATAATTCTTCTCGTGGATCTTCAACTGCCTCGAAGCATAAGCAATGACTCTGCCATCCTGCATTAATACTACACCAAGACCAATACGGGAAGCATCACAATAGACTGTATAAGGCCCTGAACCTGTGGGCAAAACCAATATCGGTGCCGTAGTCAGAGCTGTCTTGAGCTTCTGAAAGCTCGCCTCACACTCGTCCGACCATTTGAACTGGGCACCCTTCTGGGTCAATCTGGTCATCGGGGCTACTATGGATGAAAACCCCTCCACGAACCGACGATAGTAGCCTGCTAAACCCAAGAAACTCCGAATCTCAGTAGCTGATGCTGGTCGAGGCCAGTTCTTGACTGCCTCAATCTTCTTCGGGTCCACTTGAATACCCTCTACTGATACAACATGACCCAGAAATGTGATCGAACTCAACCAGAACTCGCACTTCGAGAACTTAGCATACAACTGACTATCCCTCAGAGTCTGAAGAACCACCCTAAGGTGCTGCTCGTGCTCCTCCTGGCTGCGGGAGTACACCAAAATATCATCAATAAAGACTATCACGAACAGGTCCAAGTATGGCCTGAACACTCGGTTCATCAACTCCATAAATGCTGCTGGGGCATTGGTCAACCCAAATGACATGACCAAAAACTCATAATGCCCGTACCGAGTGCGGAATGCTGTCTTAGGGACATCAGACGCCCTAATCCTCAGTTGATGGTAGCCAGATCTCAAGTATATCTTGGAAAACACCTCCGCACCCTGAAGCTGGTCAAACAAATCCTCAATCCTCGGCAGTGGATACTTGTTCTTTATCGTCACTTTGTTCAATTGCCGGTAATCAATGCACATCCTCATTGATCCATCCTTTTTCTTCACAAATAACACTGGCGCACCCAAGGGAGAAACACTAGGCCTGATGAAACCCTTCTCTAGCAAATCTTGCAACTGGTCCTTTAACTCTTTCAACTCTGGCGGGGCCATACGATACGGCGGAATGGAAATGGGCTGAGTGTCCGGAGCCAGATCAATACAAAAATCAATATCCCTGTCGGGCGGCATACCCGGCAGGTCTGAAGGGAAAACCTCGGGGAACTCCCGAACAATAGGAACAGAATCAATAGAAGGGACCTCTGCGCTGGAATCGCGAACATACGCCAGATAAGCTAAACACCCCTTCTCGACCATGCGTCGAGCCTTCACATATGAGATAACACTACGAGTGGCATGACCTGGGGTCCCTCGCCACTTCAAACGGGGCAAATCTGGTAAAGCCAAGGTCACGGTCTTGGCGTGACAATCCAAGATGGCATGATACGGGGACAACCAATCCATCCCTAATATAACATTGGAGTCGGCCCTCTCTCCAGCTTTAAGTTGTTAACCCAAGAGTGCACTAACTAATTCTAAATCGCATCTTAATTTAGAACTTACTGTCCCTTCCTATAGTCCAAGAGGCTTTGGACACTATTCTAAGGGATGGTTCTAAACTCAAAAAAAATCTTAGGTTTCTTTTTCTATTTTTATTAGCGTCACATAAAAGGAAGCATATTGGGACTTGAACAAGTAACACATAAGGCAAGTAAGGACTCATGTTGGCCTCCGAATTAATTAAGTTGAAAGATGATAGTTAAAGTAGGAAAATGAACTCCTATAATATACAAACTTTCTTGAATTGGTACTACGCGACTCAAGTGTAAGCACACGAGAATAAACATTATTAGAAAATTCCTAGATAAGAAAGAGGAATTGAAATAAGATACATGGTTTAAAAATAATATACTAGAAATACTTATTTATATACAAATATTGCTAGTACTAATTACGCTAAAGCTTTCAGACAAAAGATTACTTTACAGGGTCAGCAATTAAAAGGATACGTATTAGACCTGAATCCAAAACAAAGCATATGCGAACTTGTTATTTTATACAAAGATCAAGCTTGCTCAAATAATTCTTATTTCTATTAAGACGTCCTGGTTTTATGGGTTAAAATGGAATAGGTTCAGAAGCTTTTATCGGACTTAAAAGATGAAAGAATAAATATATAGGAGAAGATTATCAATACTGATATAGGCCGCTTTTAAAGCTTAAGTCATAAAATCAGATTCTTGACTGATCATTCTCTAAAAGCATGATATCTAAAAATCAATTACAGAACACAAGTGTAATGTCGACTGATTTGCAAGACATTTGTAAAATACATAAGATATGTGTTGGGCTAAAACGGCCCAAACTGATATTGTCCGTTTTGGGCCAAGCCCGCACGGTTTTTCCCAAAAGGCCTCACACCATTAAGAGATCCCTACACTTTATATGTAGACTCCCAATCTTTTCAGCTACCAATGTGGGACTTTGTTCGCACACCCAACAATCTCCCCCTCGAACTAAGTTCCACGTGGCCCACTACCACGATCCACGGGTCAATTTTCGAGATTACTGTGTGCCACCCACATTGTTAGAGTATTATGGCAACCGAAGCCCGCAACTAGCTTCTTCTTGTGTGCGTGCCGCCCCGCACCATCACTCCGCCATCTCCATACTCGTCCCACTGAACCTAGGCTCTGATTCCAGTTGTTGGGCTAAAACGGCCCAATGACACTCTTAACATGGTGTGATATTGTCCGCTTTGGACCAAGCTCACACGGTTTTTCCATGTCAGTCAAAAGTACATACTCATCAGGAGGATAGCGCATGGATTTTTGCTTCTCCCTTGTAGATCTTCTAAGAGAGGTTTCAGGAGCATTCGAAGTAGTTACCTGTGCAGGAATTGGTTGCTGATCAACCACAACTTCATCAACTGGAGCATCTATAACATCTACACCATGATGATCATTTTGATCTTGATCACTATCTCCATCATTGTCTTGGGTTCCTTCATGTGCAATAGGTGCCTTAGCAATTGAAACTGGATCAATATCAACTAAGCTCTCATTACTCTGAGAATCTATCTTCTCAGTTTTGTCAATATCTTCAATAGTTTGGTCTTCAAAGAATATTGAATCGCGACTTCTAATAAGTTTATTATCAATTGGATCATAAAAACGATACCCAAACTCATCTTGACCATAACCGATAAAGATGCACTGCTTAGTTTTGACATCCAGTTTCGATCTCTCATCTTTAGGAATATGCACACAACCTTTACACCCAAAAACTCTCAGGTGATCATAAGAAACATCTTTGGCAAACCAAACTCTGTCTGGGACATCACCATCCAAAGCAACAGCAGGAGAAAAATTAATAACATAGGCAACAGTGTTAAGTGCTTCTGCCCAAAATGTATTTGGAAGTTTAGCCTCTGAAAGTAAGCATCTAACTCTCTCAACTAGAGTTCTATTCATCCTCTCTGCCAGACCATTCAATTGAGGCGTCTTGGGCGGAGTTTTCTGATGACGAATTCCTTGTTCCTTGCAATAGTTATCAAAGGGACCACAATATTCACCACCATTGTCAGTGCGAGTACATTTTAATTTCTTCCCCGTCTGTCTCTCAGCTAAGGCCTGAAATTCCTTAAACACGCCAAGTGCTTGATCTTTAGATTTCAAAGGATACACCCAAAGCTTACAAATCATCAATGAAGGTCACAAAGTAAAGTGCACCACCTTTTGACTTTACTTTAAAAGGACCACACAAATCAGAGTGTACTAGCTCTAATAAATCGGGCTTTCTTGAGGGAGGATGGCTATGAAAGGAAACCCTTTTCTGTTTGCCAGCTAAACAATGTGTGCATCTTTGCAGCTTTGCTTATTTTACTCCAGAAAGCAAACTTTTCTTAGCCAAACACGTAATCCCTCTCTCACTCATATGACTCAATCTTCGATGCCACAATTCTGACAAACTATCACTTTCCACCAGATTTATTGAGTCATTAAGAATAGAGCCTTGTGTCACATATAATTGACCAGACTTGACTCCTCGAGCCACTACTAACGAGCCCTTGGTGAGCTTCCATTGGCCGTTAAAGAGAGCATTATGGTAACCTTCATCGTCTAATCTTCCTGCGGAGATCAAATTGAAAGGAAAGTCTGGAGCATGCTTCACATCTTGAAGAACTAACGTTGAACCATTATTAGTTTTCAAACAAACTGTGCCAACACCAAACACCTTAACTTCACACCATTAAGAGATCCCTACACCTTATATGTAGACTCCCAATCTTTTCAGTTACCAATGTGGGACTTTGTTCGCACACCCAACAATATAACCCCTAGGTGACATGATATCTAGGCTTAGTTATACATCTAAGGACGTTCAAGTAGTAGAGCTTTATAGTTGAAAGGAAGACGCTAAGCAAAGTTTTGGCAGAATTATATTCATGGGTTATCTCATTACACATGACATGAAATTAACACTTCAGATTCATTCGTTCAAAGCTAAACATGGTAAACATATTCTGGTAACAAGATCAAGTCACAGAGAACAAGCATATAACCTTTAGGCATAGCCTTTTCACTTAAAGTAATCTTTTTGGTCCTAAGGGCATAGTGTCGAGGTGAGAAACAGAAACTTAAATGTAGGCTATAAAAGATCTACGCATACACAAAATTATTACTTAGTTGGTTACTCATAAGTCATAGTTTCTTGTGAACAGAATAGTTTGAACAAACTCACACGAATCTAATAGATGATAATCCTATAGCTAGGTTCTCTAGTGCACAAAAATCGCAACCCACCGATAGAGTTAAGCACATACTGAGGTTTAAAAGATGTATATGGATTTTAGACTTAGCATGCATTCAAAAAGAATGCCGCACCGCATTCAGCATAGCCAAGTGCAAAACAATGCGCAAAGAGAGTAAAAAGAAGCAAAAGAAAATCGAGAAAATTAATCTATTCCACCATAATAGATTCATCTAATAGAAGGAAGAGCGTGCAAATCTTCCAGCATAACATCAATTTGGGCAAAAAATAGAGCTAAAATCTCGGCCGAATCGCATTTCAATTTTGGACTCTGACGATGAAGAGTCATTAAGGCAAGAAATTACAAAGAAAGGAAATGAAATACCAATTACCATAGGAAAAAGGAAAGAAATAACAACGGGGGAAAAGGAAAGAAAAAAAAAGAATATTTAAGGAAAATAAAGTAACAAAATAAGGAAGAAAGAAGTGGTCGTTTGCCGGTGAGGATACCGACGAGTTGTCTTTAGACAAATGAAGTTGGGAAGAGGATTTGGGGATTAATTGGGTTAGGAGTTATTGGACCAGCAAGGTTAAAATGGGTTGAAATGCTATTTAGATATTAGCCAGTATTTATTAAGTTTTAAACTAAAAAACTCAACTTCATTAACTCAGAACATTCTCCTAAAAATTTAAACTGAAATACTGAAATTACTAATTTCTAAGTAGCAGCGCTTTTGAATGGTGATTCCGGGCCAAGTTTGACGAGAGTAATTGGGTTTTGGGAAGGAATTTTTATATTCCTATACCACATACGAAACCTTTTTACCCTACATGTTTAAAGTTTGAGTAAATTACATTTAGTATACCAAATTACCAATCCTATACCATACTTAATTAAGGGTCTAATTAATGGGCTGTTTTTACTCCTTAATTAAAGGTATCCATATCTAATTAATGTGCAGTTTTTACTCCTTAATTAAAGGTATCCATATATCCCACGTTTCTCTCTCCTAACCCTTCACCCCCACCCACGTTTTTACCCATACCTCACATTCTTTTTACCATTT
Source organism: Nicotiana attenuata (assembly GCF_001879085.1). Classification (NCBI taxonomy): domain Eukaryota; kingdom Viridiplantae; phylum Streptophyta; class Magnoliopsida; order Solanales; family Solanaceae; genus Nicotiana; species Nicotiana attenuata. The sequence goes on from NW_017675642.1 coordinate 37,244, forward strand.
TTTCCTCTTCTGTAACCAAACAAAATTCCACCAAAATGACCCCAAAATAAGCTAAACATTCCACCCCAAATTCTCTGGAAACTTTCCGTCAATCTCTCCCTTCTTTGAATCGTTTCTTCCTTTCATTTTTTTTCCTATCTTATTCTCTTACTATAATTCTTCTCCTCCGCCAATATTTTTTTTCAACATAAATTGTAGTTTAATTGTAGTATAAATATAGTAATTTTGTAGATACTCTTAAAAACAATACAGTTTTATACAATACTTAAACTGATCTGTAGTTTATTTGTAGTTTTTTTGAAGAAATTTTGTAGACGAAGATAAAATTTTGTAGTCAATATTTTTTTCCAACATAGATTGTAGTTTAATTGTACAATAAATGTAGTAACTTTGTAGATACCCTTAAAAACAGTACAGCTTTTATACAATACTAAAACTGATTTGTAGTTTTTTTGTAGAAATTTTGTAGATGAGACCCATTTTTTAATGTACAATCAATTAATAGTAATTTTGTAGATACTCTTAAAAACAATACAGCTTTATACAATACTTAAACTGATTTGTAGTTTATTTGTAGTTTTTTTGAAGAAATTTTGTAGATGAAGAGAAAATTTTGTAGTCAACATTTTTGTTTCAACATAGATTGTAGTTTAATTGTAGTATAAATGTAGTAACTTTGTAGATACTCTTAAAAACAATACAGCTTTATACAATACTTAAACTGATTTGTAGTTTATTTGTAGTTTTTTTGAAGAAATTTTGTAGATGAAGAGAAAATTTTGTAGTCAACATTTTTTTCCAACATAGATTGTAGTTTAATTGTAGTATAAATGTAGTAACTTTGTAGATACCCTTAAAAACAGTACAACTTTATACAATACTAAAACTGATTTGTAGTTTTTTTGTAGAAATTTTGTAGATGAGACCCATTTTTTATAATCAGATTTTTCCCATTCAATTGTAGCATGATTGGGATTTTGCATTCTCATCTACCACAATGGCATTAACTTCAAAATCTCTAAATCCGCCATAGTTATCCCAAATCCCATTAAAATTGTAGCATGATTGCGATTTGGACATGATTTCTTGTTGTTATTGATGTTTTTTGGGATTTCTATATTGAGAGAAGAAAAGATGAAGAACAGATATATATATGAGCGACAATTTGAGAGAGAAACGTCGTAAAAACTGATTTTATCAACTTTGAGTTGTTGAAACTCGAAAATTTGAATTCTACAATTTGAATTCAGTTCGTCCAATCTGTTCGTAGTTGAATCTGTTCGTAATTTTTGTAATTGTTCGTTCTTTTTTTTTTCTCGAGAATTTGAATTGTAGTTCTGGAGAAAAATACGCAGATGAGAAATCTCCTTTCCCTTTTAAAAATTGAATTTAATGTAGAATCAATTAATACCAAGATTCTCTCCTTAATTTTAGCACGTTTTTAGGGAATATTCTGCCCTTTTAATACCTAATAGACGAATGGTACAAAATTTGTAGGTAAAACGTGGACCGGGCGGGTAATTTACATACTATGCACATTTTTGGTAATAAAGTTTCATATATGGTATAGATAGGAAAAAATCCCTTTTGGAAATTGCCGGCATTTGGACTTAATTGGTTTTGGCCCTAGAATATTTTAGAGGAAGAAGTGTGCTGCCATTTCTATCATAATGTAATGTAATATGTAACAAGAAATTCAATTAACAAATAATAATATAGAACTAAAATGAATGAAGTGATATATATATATATATATATATATATATATATATATATATATATATATATATATATATATATATATATATATATATAAAATTGTGAAATTAAGGACTATTTCTCTAAGTGGGTAAAAGTAGGAGCATTCGCCCAAATATGGGAACGGGAGGTAATCACCTTTATATGGAGAAACATCATCTGTCGGTTCGGCCTTCCCAAAGAAATCAGCTGTGACAACGAACCCCAGTTCACAGGAAAGAAAACCGCTGAATTCTTCAAGACATGGCATATCAAGAGGATACTCTCGACCCTATATTATCCCACTGATAACGGGCAAGCAGAGTCCTCCAATAAGTCAATACTAAACATCATAAAGAAAAAGCTCGAAGGCGCCAAGGGACTGTGGCCGGAAATACTACCAGAAGTATTCTGGGCCTACCGAACAACTCCAACGGTGTGAAATGATAGATACGGGCACACCATGAAGGCGAACAATCTCCCGGATATAGATCTCAGCTAACCTCTCAGAAGAATAGGAGACTGCCACAAGAATGAAATGTGTTGACTTGGTCAGCCTATCAACAATGACCCATACTGCGTCGAACTTCTTCCGAGTCTGCGGAAGTCCAACAACGAAATCCATAGTGATCCGCTCCCACTTCCACTCGGGAAGCTCAATCCTCTAAAATGAACCACCGGACCTCTGATGCTCGTACTTAACCTGCTGACAATTCAAACACCGAGCCACATACGCAACAATATCTTTCTTCATTCTCCGCCACCAGTAATGTTTCCGCAAATCCTGATACATCTTCGCGACGCCCGGATGAATATAGTACCAGGAGCTATGGGCCTCCTCTAAGATCAACTCTCGAAGCCCATCCACATTAGGCACACAAACTCGACCCTGCAATCTCAAAACTCCATCATCATCTAAGGTAACCTGCTTGGCACCTCCGCGCTGCACCGTGTCTCTAAGGACACACAAATGGGGATCATCATACTACCGATCACGGATACGCTCCAATAATGAAGAACGAGCGACTGTGCAGGCCAACACACGACTAGGCTCAGAAACATCCAACCTCACGAACTGATTGGCTAAAGCCTGAACATCCAAAGCAAGCGGTGTCTCACCGACCGGAATATAAGCAAGACTGCCCATACTGGCTGACTTCCTACTGTAAGCATCGACCACCACATTGGCCTTTCCCGGATGATACAAGATGGTGATATCATAATCTTTCAACAACTCCAACCACCTCATCTGCCTCAAATTTAACTCCTTTTGCTTGAACAAATACTGAAGACTCTTGTGATTCGTGAACACCTCACATGCCACGCCATATAAATAATGCCTCCAAATCTTCAATGCGTGAACAATGGCCGCCAACTCCAAATCATGAACCGGATAATTCTTCTCATGAATCTTCAACTGCCGTGAAGCATAGGCAATGACCTTGCCATCCTGCATCAACACTGCACCGAGTCCAATACAAGATGCATCACAATATACAGTATAAGGCCCTGAACCTGTGGGCAAAACCAACACCGGTGCCGTAGTCAGAGCTGTCTTGAGCTTCTGAAAGCTTGCCTCACACTCGTCCGACCATCTGAACTGGGCACCCTTCTGGGTCAACCTGGTCATCGGGGCTGCAATAGATGAAAACCCCTCCACGAACCAACGATAGTAGCCTGCCAATCCCAAGAAACTCCGAATCTCTGTAGCTGATGCTGGTCTAGGCCAGTTCTTGACTGCCTCAATCTTCTTCGGATCCACCTAAATACCCTCTGCCGATACAACATGACCCAGAAATGCAACTGAACTCAACTAGAACTCACACTTCGAGAACTTAGCATCCAATTGACTATTCCTCAGAGTCTGAAGAACCACTCTAAGGTGCTGCTCGTGCTCCTCCTGGCTGCGAAAATATATCAATATATCATCAATGAAGACTATCACGAATGAATCCAGATAAGGACTGAACACTCGGTTCATCAAATCCATAAAAGCTGTTGGGGCGTTTGTCAACCCGAATGACATCACCAAGAACTCATAATGCCCGTACCGAGTGCGGAAAGCTGTCTTAAGGACATCGGATGCCTTAATCCTCAACTGATGGGAGCCAGATCTCAAGTCAATCTTTGAAAATACATGGGCACCCTGAAGCTGATCGAACAAATCATCAATCCTCGGCAGCGGATACTTATTCTTGATTGTAACCTTGTTCAATTGTCGGTAATAAAAACACATTCTCATTGACCCATCCTTCTTCTTAACAAACAACACCGGCGCACCCCAAGGCGAAACACTAGGTCTAATGAAACCCTTCTCGAGCAAGTCTTGCAACTGCTCCGTTAACTCTTTCAACTCAGGCGGGGCCATACGATACGGCGGGATAGAAATGGGCTGAGTGCCCGGAGCCAAATCAATGCAAAAGTCAATATCCCTGTCGGGTGGCATACCCGGCAGGTCTGAAGGAAATACCTCAGGAAACTCCGAACAACAGGCACAGAATCAATAGAGGGAACCTCAACACTAGAATCGCGAACATAGGCCAAATAGGCCAAACACCCCTTCTCGACCATACGCCGAGCCTTCACATACGAGATAACACTACGGGTAAAATGACCAGGAGTCCCTCTCCACTCTAAATGAGGCAAACTCGGTAAGGCTAAGGTCACCGTCTTGGCATGACAGTCCAAGATAGCGTGGTAAGGTGATAACCAGTCCATCCCCAATATAATATCGAAATCAACCATGTCCAGAAGCAACAAATCTACACGAGTCTCAAGGTCCCCAATCACCACAATACAAAAACGATGGACTCGATCAACCACAATAGGATCACCCACCGGTGTAACACATAAACAAGAACACTAAATGAATTACTAGGCATGACCGGATACGGTGCAAAATAAGATGACACATACGAGTATGTAGACCCTGGATCAAATAACACTGAAGCATCTCTATCACAAACCAGAACCGTACCTGTAATAACTGCATCTGAAGCCTCAGCCTCGGACCTGGCTGGGAGAGCATAACATCGAGGCTGGGCCCCACCACCCTGGACTACATCTTTGGGACGGCCTGCTGCTGGCTGGCCTCCACCTCTAGCGGTCTGTGCTCCACCTCTAGCACCTCTACCTCCACCTCTAGCACCTCTACCCTCTAGCTGGCTGGGCGGCCTGTGGGACACCTGGTGCCTGAACCATAGCACGGGAACCCTGATGCGGAGAACTGCTCAAAGCTCGAGGGTAATACCTAGCAATGTGCCTCGTGTCACCACAAGTAAAACAAGCCCTCGGCTACTGGGGCTGACGACCCTAGAAACTCTGAAACGGTGGTGCACTGATAGGAGCTGGTGGTGCACTGTAGGACTGCTGATCAGAATACTACATTTGTGAACCACGGCCACTTGAAGCGCCGTGAGAAACCTGGAGTGCTGACTGAAAAGGCCTAGGAGGGTGGCCTCTACCATACAAATCACTACCTCCAGACGAGGTACCACTGAATCTGCCTGAATGACGGGGCCTCTTGTCTGCCCCATGACCACCCCCCTGTGATAGTACCATCTGAACTCTTCGGGCCACATTGGCCGCCTCCTAGAAGGATATCTCACTCCTAGTCTCTCTAGCCATCTGGAGACGAATCGGCTGAATGAGTCCATCAATAAACCGTCTCACTCTCTCCTATGAATCTGGTCTCGTACTGGGTGACAGTCATGGATCCCTGCTGGAGGCGCTCAAACTGTCTCCGATAGGCCTCTCGCTGTGTGATAGGGAGAAACTTCTCCAGAAATAGCTGCGTGAACTGCTCCCAGGTCAAGGCTGGCTATCCTGCTGGTCTAGCTAAGCAATAATCCCTCCACCAAGTCTTGGCCGATCCAGACAAGCGAAATGTGGCAAAATTGACCCCGTTGGTCTCAACTATCCCCATGTTCCGAAGAACCTCGTGGCAGCTGTCTAGATAATCCTAGGGATCCTCAGTAGATGCACCGCTGAAAGTAGTAGGGAAAAGCTTGGTGAACCTGTCCAATCTCCACTAAGCATCGGCAGAACTGCTCCAACTGGCTGAGCCGCTAGTGTCTGAAACTGGGGAGCCACCTTCTCCGCAGTGCGAGTAGCAGGAGTCTGGGCTCCTCCTCCAGCCTGAGAGACGGCTGGTGCTACGGGAAGTAAACCTGCCCGGGTGACACTCTCCATAAGGCCTACTAGACGGACCAGAGCATCCTGAAGAATTGGGGTGGCAATAAACCCCTCTGGGACCTGAGTTGGGCCTACCGGAACTACTGGGGCCGGAACCTCTTCATCAAAGTCAACCTGAGGCTCCGCTACGGGTGCTGCTGCCAATGGGCTGAGCTCTGCCCCTGCCTCGGCCTCTAGCACGGCCTCGGCCTCGCCCTCTGACCCTCGTGGGAGCTGCTACGGGGGCTCGGGCTGCTGATCGGTAGATGAGGAAGCGCATGTTCTCGCCATCTGCGAAAGAACAGAGTAGAAATTCAATTAGCATTGAGAAACCAAACCGTACGACAAGAAAGAACGAATATGAAGTTTTTCCTAACTCTGTAGCCTCTGGGGGATAAATACAAACATCTCCGTACCGATCCCACAGACTCTACTAAGCTTGTATGTGAACTGTGAGACCCATGTAACCTAGTCTGATACTAACTTGTCACGACCCGGATTTCCTACCCTCGGGAGTCGTGATGGCGCCTACTAATGAGAGCTAGGCAAGCCAATCCTTAACTACTTACTTAATTATCCAATTTCTTCTTTTTAACAAATATAAGGCGATAACATGAGACAGCGGAACTTTTAATAATTAAGCGGAAGATGACAATTAAATATCTGAAATGTGCATCCATTAAAACTCTTAAACCTCAAACACCCAAAACCTGGTGTCAGAGTGTCACAGACTATCTAAGATTACTACATACAAAGTCCGAAGAAATAACAGTACACCGTTTCTGAAATAAAGGAAAATAAAACAGGAAATAGGGATAGAGGGAGACGCCAGGGCCTGCGGACGCCTGCAGGTCTACCTTGGGTCTCCGGGTGGACTGAAGGAAGCACTCCAACTACTGCCAAAAAGCTGCTCCGGGATCTACACATAGTGCAGAGTGTAGTATCAGCACAACCGACCCCATGTGCTGGTAAGTTCCTAGCCTAAGCTCGGCGAAGTAGTGACGAGGCTAGGACCAGACATACCAAATAAACCTGTGCAGTTCAAATATATGCATACAGCGGAAAAAGAAATACAGAGATAACCAATCGATATGGGAGGCGGAGCATGCTGTGGGGGAGATAACAATTCCGAATAGAAAGACATCAAGTAACGAAAGAAACAACATAACTCGGATATTAATAAAGAAGCAGAAATCAATGAATGCACGGCATCACCCTTCGTGCTTTTACTCTCGTCCTCACCAAGGCAATTATATAATAAAAATGTGCACGGCATCACCCTTCGTGCTTTTACTCTCTTTCCTCACCATATAATCAATATAATCGGCACGGAATGGTACATCGTGCGGCACGGCATCACCCTTCGTGCTTTACACTCTTTCCTCACAATCATACACGGCATCACCCTTCGTGCTTTACACTCTTTCCTCACAAAACGAACAATACACGGCATCACCCTTCGTGCTTTAACACTCTTCCTCACCCAAACAACAAACACAACCAATGGGGCGAGGGAAAATAACAAGCTTATAATAGGAATCCCGGCAAGGGAACAACAATTAAACAATTAAATTCCGGCAAGGGAACAACATCAATAATATCAACATCCCGGCAATGGAGATAACCAATAAAGCAACAATATCCCGGCAAGGGGAACAATTTAATGATTCTTTCTCTTTCCACTTTTATTTCGTAACTCACTTTACCACTTGAGCCAATGCTCCTCCGTTCAAAGATCACAATTACTTCCACAACTTTTCACAACAAATGAAAGTCCCCTCTAAAGCATAGATAATACAACAAAGTCATGAAAATCACAATATAAGACTCACAGACACGCTTGACTCTGACGTATAGATACTCGTCACCATGCCTATACGTAGTACGCAACAATTATCACATAGCAAATAGGACTCGACTCCTAATCCCTCAAGCTAAGGTTAGACCAAACACTTACCTCGAACTTCCACGGCCAACTCAATCCGCAAATACCGCCTTTCCTTTCGAATTCGGCTCCAAATCAATTGTATCTATACATAATCGACTTAATAATATCAATAAATGCTAAACAATCCAATCCCAATACTTAATTTTAGATTTTTAATCATTCTTCCCAAAAAGTCAAAAATTGACCCCGGGCCCGCTTGGTCAAAACACGAGGTTCGGACCAAAATTAAATCACCCATTCACCCACGAGCCGAAATATATAATTTGTTCCAGAATTTGACCCCAAAACAAGGTCTAAATCATAAATATATAAAAAGCCCTAGCTCTACCCAAATCCCTAATTTTCTACCCTTAACCACATGATTTAAGCCTAGAAATCTGAAATTTGTTAATGAAAATTGAAGAAAACGAGTCTAAGATTACATACCTATGAATTGGTGGTGAAATCCTCTTTCAAAAATCGCCCAATTTGGTGTTTAGATGAAGAAGTTATGTGTTTTTGTGAAAATCCCGTAATGCTACTGTTTTTGAAACTAAAAATAACTGGGCAAAATTGTTCATCGCGTTCGCGACAGGCCCCTCGCATTCGCGATGGGTTAGGCTTGATAAGCCTTCGCGTTCGCGGAAGATGGATCGCATTCGCGAAGGAGAAACTCCTCGAGCCTCGCGTTCGCGTCCAATGGGTAGCGTCCGCGTAGGTAAAATGCTCCACCCCCTGCCCAGGACCTTACGCGTTCGCGAAGGGTCTCCCCCCTCAGCTTCGCGTTCGCGAAGAAGAAACTGGGCACCTGGGATGTTTTCCTTACGCGTTCACAAGAGGGACCACACGAACGCGAATGGTAAAATCCCTGGGCACTGAACAACCAAAAACCTGCAACTTTTGAGTTCCAAACCCCCCCCCCCCCCGAAACACATCCAAAACACACCCGAGCCCTCGAGGCTCAAAACCAAATATACGTACTAACTCAATAACATCATACGGACTTATCCGTGCGATCAAATCGCCAAAATAACCTCATAAACATCGAATTAAACCTCAAAATCCATGAATTCTTTCAAACTTCTTAAAACATTAAATTTTCCATTTAAAGTCCGAATCACGTCAAATGACATCCGTTTTCCACCAAATTCCACAGAATCATCTTAAATCATATATAAGACCTATACCGGGCGCCGGAACATAAATACGGGCCCGATACCATCATGTTCTAATCAAATTTCATTTCAAATTCCTTTAAACAATTTCAGAAAATAATTTTCTTTAAAAATTTATTTCTCGGGCTTGGGACCTTCGATTCCGGGCATACGTTCAAGTTTCATATTTTCCTACGGATACTCCGGGACCGTCAAATCACGGTTCCGGGTTCGTTTACCCAAAACGTTGACCGAAGTCAAATTAATTCATTTTATAGTCAAAATTTATCATTTTTTACAGATTTTCTCATTTATGCTTTCCGGCTACGCGCCCGGATTGCGCACGCAAATCGAGGTGAGGTTAAAAGAGGTTTTTATGGCCTCGGAACACAGAATTTATTTTAAAAGCAAGTGATGAACTTTTGGGTCATCACATGCTCAGTCGTAGCATCATCTTCCTTTAAGCTATCAGATTTCTGTATTTCTTGATATCCTCCTTTGCTGATTTGATGCACAGGAGTATTAGTGTTGATGTCTTTCTTGGTCCCTTCAGAATTAATCTCTAGTACTTGAGACTGTTTCTGTTGAGTTTCAATCTTAGAGCCTTGGTTCTATTCTTCTTGTTCTTCCTCCAAAATCTGAAAGGAATTATGGATATTGATTGACAACCCTTTAGGGTTACAAACAATTTGATGATAATTTGATTCCTGACATGTAATCATTAACCTCTTGGTTTGAGATCCCTGGGCATTGGTGCCAGGGTTGTTGGTTCCCTTAATAAGCTTGTCTTTATTAATTATTGATCCCAATTCAGGATTAACCTCATCAGTTAATACCTTTGTAGCATCAGCTCCTGAAGCTTGGCCAACCTTTTCATCTGATTGTTGCTGGACATAATTCCATATAGGCTTGTCAATGTTGTCATTTGATTTTCTATCTTCAGTTCTGGATAATAGAGTCATGTCCTCCACTTGATGTTGTAGATGCTCATTTACCTGGTTTTTCCTCTTCTTGATTTTTTTTGAAATGGCAGTTCTTTGTCTTCTCTGTTTCCTTTTGACTCTTTCTTTCATTTTTTTCGTGTTTAGCTTATCTTGTGTATTGTTATCAGGCTGGTTAACCTTCTTTTCAGAGATCATATTGCTAGTTTGCTCCATTTCCTCCTCAGATTGCTCGCTCGCTTGAGTCTGCTCCGCCTCAATCTTATCTTCTGTTTCCACTACTGATTTCTTCTTAATTGCAGCTCTACATTGGACTAGAGAATGTCCAATGAGCTTACAATACTTGCAATATTTTGGGACGTGTTCATATTCAATCTTCTGAGTAAATCCCTTCAAAGAATTCATTTCCTCTTCTTGGCCTACATAAACAATAGTCACCTGTGGCTTTGTGAGATCAATCTCGACTCTGACCTTAGTTGTACTAGGTCTAGTTCTGCCAAAAGTGGCAACATCCATAGTTAAAGATTTTTCCACCGGTTCCAAAATCTGCTTAACATAATGCCATGTGTGGCAGTGGAAGGGAAGTTCAGGTAGCAAAACCCATACTGGGACAATATGAGAATCATGGTCTGGCCTAAAATCAAGAGTCCACATGTCAAGCCACATCTGGAATCCATTAATTTCCAATGCCCTTCTAAAGTAGAAATTTTTGCAATCTTGCTCATCACAAAAGTCTATGAAAACAGTACGCCTATCATAAGCACCAATTTTAACAGTGCCTTTAAGAAAAAAAAATTCCATAAACACAGCTCGGATTACCTCAATTTTTGGTCAGGTTCGCAAGAATTTGCCCACAACGGTAAGTTTGCATTCTTCAGCCATAACTCCATAATAGTCCTTAGCTTTGAAAATTACTGCCGGCATACCATTGTGAGTAGTGATTCGGGCTTTGACGTCTGTTGCATCCATTATTGATAGAGGTTTTGTTTGGGGTTTCAGAGAAGATAACTTTTTCGCATAGCTTGATTCTGCGACATTAGGTTGTTGGAGATTCAAATTCCCAACTTGGGGTTCCTTTTGATGATCTAGACGCGCCGGTGGAAGCTCCTCTGGCTTGCCCATGGAGGAGGCGCGTGTACGCCAAGCGCAAAATTAGGAGGAAATAGACGTTAGAAATTAGGCCGTTGTGAGGAAAAAAAAAACCTGCACTTAATTGCAGAGTCAAAGGGATCCTAAATAATGCAAACTTGTAAACCAAGAAAAGTTCCAAATTGCGAGTTATACTTGAAAGAGAATAGGAGCACACGTGTTTAATTTCTACTGCAACTTGGAGGCTCAAATATTTATTTGAGCATACCAATTTTATTGAAGATTAATCCTTGATTGAATTAAATATAGTTAACCTAAGAGTATTGATGTTTTCTGATAGAAGTATTATATCAAACTTAGTTTGAACTGGGAACCATTTCAAATTAATAGGTGACCGACCGAAGTTTGAGTAGACACTTTTAGTTGAAATCAAATTAAGTAGAGTTTAATATTACACTTTTATCCAGTACGGATCATTTTCGTGGAAGAAATAATTTGGCTTTATAGGGGTATAAAAGTCTATTAATATATTAGGAATATTTTTGTCAATCAACATTTAGCGTTTTGACATTCGTGATTGTATAATAACTAGTCTCTATATACGTGCCTCGCACGTATAATTATAGGCGCATCTAATTGTTAACATAAGATATGTGAATAAACTATACACAAGCAAAGCATACAATAGATCTATACAATCGAATTAAAATTCACTCATCAAGAGGTATAATAAACGGATGAGTACTAATGTCTTTCTAATAGAAGTAGTACTATAATTTGAGTTGGAATTTTTTTAATTCGTGGTTGATTGGCGAAAATTCATGGAGACCCAATTTTAGATGAATTCAAAAATCTAAAATTTAGGTGAAGTTTAATATTATAATTTTAGCCAATATAGATTATTTCTTTGAAGAACTTTAAATAACGGAGGAGTACTAATGTCTTTCTAATAGAAGTATTGCTATAACTAGAGTTTGGAAACAATTTTAATTCATGGCTGATTGGCAGAAATTCACGGAGACCAAATTTTAATCGAAATCAAAAATTTAAAAATTAGGTCAAGTTAATATCACAATTTTATCCAATATGGATTATCTTTTTGAAGAAATAATTTAGCTTTTAGGGGCATTAAAGTCTGTCAATATGGCAAGGATATTTTTGTCGCTCAACATTTAACGTAAATTATTCGTGCTTTTATAATAATTTAGATTAGATAGATAGATTAGATTAGATTTAGACTAGTTTCTACGTAGTAGATCTTTAGTCTATTATTTATATGATGGATAATTGTTGTAAAACTATTCCCTGGAAATTAAAAAATGCATAATCTTCTAAATATATTAATATTTGAAATATTTATCAAATAACACTTTTATCTTGCGTGAAATATTTGAAATATTTATCAATTGTTATGCTCGTAGATCTTTAGTCAATATATTTATATAAAAGAAGTTTTTTTTTACGTAATAGCCTAAAATGCACACAACTAAAGTGTATGGTTTCCAATATAAATCTCATGTCACGACCCAAAATCCACTAAGGGTCGTGATGGCGTCAGACACTGCTGTCAGGCAAGCCAACCAAATTACTTAATCAAATTCTCGTTTTAATACTTTTGAAATCTAGGATTTTCCTTCAAATTTAGCAATTTAAAAGATAATTGTCTCAAATCAAATTTAAATGATAAGCAGCTAATACAAAATACTTCAAACCATCCTAGAACTCAGTGTCACAAGTGCATGAGCTTCTACAGATAAGGAAATAAAATACATCCGTCCGAAATACAGTGGACAAGAAATAAATACAATACACTGGAAGGGACTATACTAGTTACGGGTCGCCTCGAATAATGCCACTCACCTAGTCCCAGAATCATCCGCGCTGCTACGCCCAGTAGGCCACAAGGGTTACATATACCTGTGCAACAAAATGCACAGAAGTGTAGTATGAGTACGAAAACAACGTGTACTCAATGAGTATCCCGCCTAACCTCGAAGAAGTAGAGACGAGATGGTCGACTTCGACACTTACTAATGGTCCAATAGTGAGGTCAATAATACACTAAATTATGAATTTCTATAAGCATGATTTTTATCCAAATAGGAGGAAACAAATAAACAATCAATTCTTTTACAGAAAATTTCCAAAATTCCTTTTTCGTAATTATCCAAATAATTCCAAGCCATGAAGAGGCAATAATAACTTGATTAAGTTCAAGTCAGCAATACAAGCATGCGCATATCATGCCGAGGCGACGGCCCGATCCAACAGAAATGTAAACTGTGCACTTGCCGAGGGTCGACGGCGCGCCTATAGAAGCATCTATTACCCCGCTCGCGAACTAACCTGCGACGCGGTCAACATAATATAAACGCACACCCTGCTCGCGAATCATGCATGCGACGCAAGCACACATAGAGATACATGCTCAAACAATCAATCAAGATTTATCGGGGGACATGGTCCAAATAAAACAAATTCCCTTTTAACAATTCGAGAAAATGACGTTTAATCCCTTTTTAAATTCATTTACTATCCCAAGGTGATCTAAGCAATTCAAGCCGTCAATAAGTTTACAATTAATCCAAGTATAGCATGTTTTTAGGTCCTAGACTACCCGGACAATAGCATAATAGTAGCTACGCACGGACTCTCGTCACCTCGTGCGTACGTAGCCCCCGCAAATAGGAGCAAATATCCAATTAATTCACCTATGGGGACATTTCCCTCTTACAAGGTTAGAAAGGAGACTCACCTCGCTCCGAAGATCCATAACCGGCATTCCACGCCCTTCCGAAGACTCTAATTGATGCACCACGCTCCAAAACTAGCCAACGGTTACGCAAATCCATTAATATATGCTCAAATCGTCGTTACAATCTAATTTATAGCAATTCCTAACTCCGATCGAAAAGTTGACCAAAACGCCCTTGGGCCCACGTGCACGGAATCCTAAATTTTTCGAAGATAAAGATTACTCATGACCTTAGGAACTCCAATATATAATTTTTACTAAATTCCATACTCAAAATCGTGGTTAAATTCCAAGAATATAATTTCTAGGTCTTCCTACACAAACCCCCAAATTTCAACCAATTTCATGCTCAAATCCTTACATAATTGATGTATTTAACTTAAAATGGATGGGATATATTACCTTGATGTTGATGACGGAAATCCCTCTCTTGAAGCTCCCAAAAATTGCCCAAGCCATGAAAAATATGAGAGAAATGAACTCAACCCCGATTTTAAACAACCATTCTGCCCCAGCTATTTTCGCTTCTGCGGAAATATTTCCGCTTCCGCGGTCCCGCTTTTGCGGACAAAAGCCGCTTCTGTGGACACTGGGCTCCAACCCAATTTTCGCTTCTGCGACGTGCCTCCCGCAGATGCGGTCCCGCTTCTGCGGAACTTTGACCGCATCTGTGGTCCTCTCCAAGATGCCCTCTTCCGCTTCTGCGACCAGCTTCCCGCAGATGCGGTCCCGCTTCTGCGGAACCTTGACCGCATCTGCGGTCCTCGAGCCTTTCACCAAAATCCGCTTCTCCGGAGAATTGACCGCATCTGCGGTCCCGCTTCTGCGGTCCTAGAACCGCAGATGCGGTTATGACAGAAGCAGCAAACCTCAGCCTTCCAAAAATCCCATTTCCGATCCGTTAACCACCCGGAATCCACCCGAGGCCCCCGGGCCCCTAACCAAACATACCAACCAATCCCAAAACACATTACGGACTCGCTCGAGGCCTCAAATCACATCAAACAATGCTAAAATCATGAATCGACCTCCAATCCACACTCAATGAACTTCAAAAATTCAAACTTATATTTTCGATGTTTAAACCTATCAAGTCACGTCCGATTGACCTCAAATTTTGCGTACAAGTCATATTCGACATTACGGACCTATTCCAACTTTCGGAATTGGATTCCGACCCCGATATCAGAAAGTCCACCTCCGGTCAAATTTCTCAAAAACCTTCAAATTTTTATCTTTAGCCAAATGGTTCCAAAATGACCCACGGAGCTCCGAATTCAATTCCGATCGTGCCCCCAACTCCAGAATCACCATACGGAGCTATTCACAGTCTCGGAATCCCAAACGGACATCGATAACACTGAAATGCACTTCTAGCCAAACTTAAGAAATTTCTTCAAAAATGCTAACTTCCACAATAGGCGCCAAAACGCTCCCGGGTTATCCAAAACCCGCACCGGGCATACGCCCAAGTCCAAAATCATCATACGAACCTGCTGGAACCTTCAGATCCCAATTCCGAGGTCGTTTACTCAATAATCCTATCCTAGTTCATTCTTTCAACTTTAAGCTTCCGAAATGAGAATTCTCTTTCCAAATCAACTCTGGACTTCCCGAAATTCAATTCCGACCACGCGTACAAGTCATAATGCCTGAAATGAAGCTGTTCATGGCCTCCGACTGCTGAACAGAGCGCTAGGACTTAAAACGACCGGTCGGGTCATTACATTCTCTCCCACTTAAACATACGTTCATCCTCGAACGTGCTGAGAACTACACTGAAGTATTCTGAAATCACTCGGTTAACTTCTCATGCACCTTCCCGTGCTACCACCACTCAGTTGAGCGCATTTGCTCGATCAATTCTGAAGATATTTCCTTTTATTCAAGCAGATAGGCCTTAGAGCCTATTTCCAACATCCGGAATTCTCTGTCAGGCCTGTTTCCAACATACGAGCACCGTATCAATCACCACACGCTGTACCCAAACATGACTGCATAACTTTGCTGAATTCATACCTTGCATCATTTTACTCACCGGACCACAATAACATTTTCTTATCAACTTAGTCGAAATTCCACGAATCTGATGCCCCCATTGCACCCCATGACATACACAGGTCTTACTCTAACTCTTACAATACCGCCACGACGGAAGAGATGTGCAGAAATTCATAATCAACTGCCGAGTCAACCAATCATTGAGTCTATACTTCTGACAAGAAACATTACCACATTCTGAACCAAATAATGATCTTTGCTCCTTGATATATTTCACGTAATCAGATTGCACTGAATCCTAAATCCAACTATCTCGTCTCACCCAGTACGAACTGCTCAGGCAATAAGCCACCCCGACGTGACCAAAAGTCCCATATGATGCTACAATGTGCCAATAGGCTACCATAACGAACGCGATATATGGAAAACAAACTTGAGAAGGAAACTCAACTACACCGCTCGCGAATCATACATGCGACGCGGTGGACTTAATTAGCAAACACCCCGCTCGCGAATCATACATGCGACGCGGCCACACAGCTAATATAAGCTTTCCTCATAAATTAGGAAACAATGCACATAAAAACAGATACGGGGATCTGTACTCAGCTTCACACTGTTGCGGCGCGCAACCCGATCCGAACAATATAACCATGGCGGCGTGCCACCCGATCCACCCATAAAACTCGCAAAAGGAGATACGCACCGAGCTAGATTGCTCATTTCAATAATATACCGAATATCGGTCACAAGCACACTAAGTGCATAATTCCATCCATGGGGAGACATATAGTGCCAGAAGCCACAAAACTCAAGCACGACTGAGGTGCGATATACGATTTGAAATCTCAAAAGCATCCTGCTCATATAACATCATCTCTACGCGGATCCTCAATAAATAAGTAATTTCTCAAGCCGTCTCCCAACTCACACGCGCAACGCATCATTACATGAAATATTTGGCAACGAAATAACACCCTAACTACTCCATAAGGAGCACATTTGTCACGACCCAAACTGGAGGGCCATGACTAGCACCCGGCCATACTTACCGAGTACCAACATACATTTTATCTAACCTTCTTTATTATCTTTTAGGGCTGACGAGATCAATATAAATGGTAGACATGGGTCATGGACAACCAACAATAAAATATGATGGCATGAACATACATAACATGGGATGACTAGACAATCAAGAAACTATATATATAAGGTACGAGCTACCATACTACCATGAGAGACTATACAACAAAAACCAGCCGACAAGGCCTACCAAACTATACATGAGTCGACACCTGTCTATGAGCCTCTAAAGGAACATATGCGTTGCAACATAGCCGGAACAGGGCCCCGACATACCCATAATATCTATAACAAAAATGCATACCAAGACCAAGGCAAGTCCGAAGAAGGGATCTCGCCAATCACCGCTGAACTGGACAGCCTACTATGATGGGGGAGCTGCGCCTGCCTGTCTATCAGGACCTGCAGCACGACATGCAGCGTCCACAAATAAAAGGACGTCAGTACGAATAAAGTACTGAGTATGTAAGGCAGGGAACCATAAGTACGAACAGTAATGTAAGCAGGGATAGAGAATAAACCTGTAACATCTGGGTATCTCTAAGGGCTACTGACATGAAATGCGTGATACATATGTATATATACATAAACTTTTAAAACATACGCCTCTGTGGGCATCATCATCATCATATCGTACCAAGCCGATATAGGCTCGATAAAAACGTACCCGGCCACGTGGAGCTCGGTAAAACCCAACTGATCAGTGGTTGCACAATAGGTGCCATACCCGGCCGTCTATAGCGCGGCTCGGTAGAGTAAAATAGATATATATATATAATGCATGCTCGACTCATGAACTCACGTTCTAAACCTTTCGGAGTGACGTAAGGTCGGTATCCTCTGTACACGTTATTAGGACTAACTCTTCACCATGAACCTTATAAGAATCAGGAAGTACCAATAACATTGATAACATAAGAATAAGAGAAGCAACATCAACATCAATTGTTCCATAAGAGGGGAAACAATGTAAGTACTGCTAGCTTCTAAGAGTAGAGTATCTTTGGAAGCTCGTTCATTACATTATGTACAATCGGAGTCGTGCAAAAGAAGGAAAGGGATAGCCTCACATACCTTGTATATACTGCCCCAATCTCAAGCTATGCAATTTTCACGACTTCTTAGTCTACAATAAGAGAAACGATACTATAGTTACCATTCAAGCGTCATAACTATTATGTATCGACCACAACCTATTTTACGATGAAACGGACAGCACCTCCCCTATATATATGACTTCACACAATTCCAAACAATCACCAAACAGCCCAAACAACATCAATAATAATCATATTGAGCCTCCCAAAACAGTCCACGCACAACCAAATCACTTCATACATACGACGGCCACCGTAGTCGTGTCAAACGACCCGGAAATGTTACGAAGAACTACCAGCCCACAACCCTACATCTATATGGTGTTTCTCCACACCCTTCCTCCTCCAAAACTCCACAAAACAGTAGTAAAACACGCAGCCCAACAGCAACACAAAACAATCCACAAATAGTCCGCTACAACGTGAA
>NW_017675642.1:56496-57498 GCF_001879085.1 Nicotiana attenuata
TACGTCGATGACCTTATGGCATGAACTAACGTATGTGAATATGGGTTGTAACACCCTCCCCCCTTAGGAACATTCGTCCTCGAATGTAAGGGTTTATGGGGAGTCCAAATCATCGTGGATTCCAACGGAAATTCCCGGTCAATTTTCCCCTATAAAATGGTTACTAGCAAACTTGCAAGTAGTTAAGCCCAACGTATGGCCTCACAAGTCTACACAAAGCATTATGGACATGTACATTATCTACATATCACCATTTTGTATTAAGGAAGAGTATTCTCAAGTTATTGCTTACCTCATAGAGCCGTTTCACCTTCTAATGTATCCTGCGTTCCACCAGCATCCTTGTTATCTTCATTCTGGAATAGGTTAGGATATTTAGAACTCATCTCCTCTTCCGCTTCCCATGTCATTTCTTCCATATTCTTGTTCCTCCACAATACTTTGACAGAAGCTACATCTTTTGTTCTCAGCTTGCGGACTTGTCGATCTAATATAGCCACTGGCACTTCATCATATGATAGATCCTCTATAACTTGTACATCTTTGATAGGGACAACTCGAGAAGGGTCTCCAATACATTTCCTCATCATAGATACATGGAATACTGGATGGACAAATTCCAATTCGGATGGCAATTCTAACTCATAAGCAACCTGTCCAATTCGTCGAAGAATTTTGTACGGACCGATATACCGTGGACTCAGCTTACCCTTTTTCACAAAACGCATAACACCCTTCATCGGCGAGATCCTCAGGAAAATCCAATCACCAACCTCAAACTCCAGATAATGACGTCGGACATCAGAATAAGACTTTTGCCTGCTTTGTGCCGTCCTCAATCGCTCCTGTATCACTTTCACCTTCTCAATGGCTTGGTGAATCAAATCTGGCCCATATAATTCTGTTTCACTGACTTCGAACCATCCAACTGGTGATCTACATCTCCTCCCGTATAGTGCCTCGTATGGGGTCCATTTTAATACTGGAAGGTAGCTATTATTG
>NW_017675642.1:62086-62867 GCF_001879085.1 Nicotiana attenuata
GCCTCTGTGGGCATCATCATCATCATATCGTACCCGGCCGTAATAGGCTCGGTAAAAACGTGCCCGGCCACGTGGAGCTCGGTAAAAACCAACTGATCAATGATTGCACAATAGGTGCCGTACCCGGCCGACTATAGCGCGGCTCAGTAGAGTAAAATAGATACATATATATAATGCATGCTCGACTCATGGACTCACGTTCTAAACCTTTCGGAGTGACGTAAGGTCGGTATCCTCTGTACACGTTATTAGGACTAACTCTTCACCATGAACCTTATAAGAATCAGGAAGTACCAATAACATTGATAACATAAGAATAAGAGAAGCAACATCAACATCAATTGTTCCATAAGAGGGGAAACAATGTAAGTACTGCTGGCTTCTAAGAGTAGAGTATCTTTGGAAGCTCGTTCATTACATTATGTACAATAGGAGTCATGCAAAAGAAGGAAAGGGATAGCCTCACATACCTTGTATATACTGCCCCAATCTCAAGCTATGCAATTTTCATGACTCCTTAGTCTACAATAAGAGAAACGATACTATACTTACCATTCAAGCGTCATAACTATTATGTATCGACCACAACCTATTTTACGATGAAACGGACAGCACGTCCCCTATATATATGACTTCACACAATTCCAAACAATCACCAAACAGCCCAAACAACATCAGTAATAATCAAATTGAGCCTCCCAAAACAGTCCACGCACAACCAAATCACTTCATACATACGACGGCCACCGTAGTCGTGTCAAACGACCGGAAATGTTACGAG
>NW_017675643.1:0-3319 GCF_001879085.1 Nicotiana attenuata
GACGCCCCTTTTTTCCTCGCGGAATCAGATTCACGACATTCGGGAGGACAACTCTATTCCCTTGCGAGAATTGGGTTTTTTGGAGTTTGAAGAGTCGCCACCTAATGATTATAGTGCATTAGGACACTTTAAGGAAGAATTTGAGATGAAGAACCAGAGTTTGGGTAAGGCTAGAAATTATCTCGAGGGGAAGGTGTTAGGCACCCCTGAAGATCCACTAGTGTGGTTCCCGGCCGTGCTACAATTGTGACTTTGAATGCAAACAAACAAGTGAACAAGCAAGCATTGCAAATACGAGAAAATTATTACAAATAAGGAGCACAAAAGGTTAAAAAAAGTGCTGAATTTTAGGGAAGGAGCAGTTTAGTTAAAAGTGCAAGTAGGAAGAAGTCAAGTACTTAGTGCGAACAATCTGAAAATTATGTGAAAAACAGAAGTCGAAAGTGCAACAGCTTTTTAAGATTTAGAAAATTGTTAAACTAATAAAGAGGGAGGAGGGGTCCTAGGTTTATATATTACATGGATCATTCGCACAACACTGGTACTCAATTGTACGCATAGTGTTATCGTGTAATCATCATCTCCATGTCTACCCTTTCCCACCCCTTAAGGTATTGGAGCGCGGAGTGGTATCGTTTGCCTATTGCATGCTATTACCCGTCCCAAGCTATTAGTCCCGGGGCATTAGGACTTCTAATCCTAAAAGGGGAAGAAAGGGATGGGGGCCTTTATGGAGTTTAAAGGACAAAAATTCTAATCGACATTCAAAAAACAAGTAACAAGTAGGGGGAATGAACAGACAAACAGGTATGGCTCACATAAACCCCGTAAATCAGATAACATCTAGTTTAGCATGCCTTTACACATACTGGTTATGGTCTTTAAAATTAAAAATTAAGCAGCGAGCGGACTGGTTTGATACATACGTTTAGAAAGGAAGCCCACATTAGGCAACTTGGATCCAATTGTCAGACCTTAAGGTATTTTAAGCGAGTGATTTAGAAAGTACTGGTTCTAGAAAAGTAGTGTAATGCCGGAAAGTACAGACTGCAGTCAGTTTAGAAATAAGTTTTAAGAGAATCATGAGTATAAACCATAAAAGGAGTTCCAGAGTCAGAATTACTTAAGGAAAGAGTAAACTGCAGAACTATTTTAAAGACAATTTCAGGAAGACCAAAACTTAGTTGGAAAATGTTTAAGCCGAATTTTAGAAAGAAACCATTTCGGAGGAGGTGCTGATTTGAAAAACTCAAATGTATACTGATTCAAAAGAGTTTTCGTCAAAAGATTGAGGCTAAAAACATTAAGACATTAGAGACCAGTTAACAGATTGTTATTGCTTAAGAAGAATCGGACGAACTTGATGCGGAATCCTATGATATCTATATCTGATTAAAAAAAGAACTGGTAAGAAGAGGTAATTATTTACTTACCCTACAGTTTGCCTAATGCATATGCATTCCCTATAGGCATGATTTCTATATGCACTGATTACATGAACGTTAAGGTCCTATAGGTAGGATTTCTAGATGACTTATATCATAATTAAACGTTAAACCCTATAGGCATGGTATCTAGGTGACTTGAATCAGAAACATCGAACCTTCTTATGTGCAGTATTTCTAGTAGAAAAATTAAAGTCCTAAAGTCATGATATCTACCCTTTATTGATGCAAGAAAGTAAAAACCCTCCCACACCCTTTTACTAGATTCCCCGAGTCTATACAAGTTATTACAACCCAATGAATCAACTGAAATAATAAGAATACATAAAAAACTAACAGCTAGATCCAAGCGGCCTAATTCAATCTTAATGTCCGATAATATGTATTTAACCAACTCCGGGGTCCAGATCTCCAAAGCCTTCTCATTACCCAGGGTGTTTCAAAGTTTCAAGGAACCTCAGGGATTCCAGGCATTGCTTACACCCAAGGAGCAGACATGCGAGCAAAGAACACAAGAACATGGCATAGACAGATTCACACAAAGAAAAGAAGAAGAAGAAAAGTCAGAAATCGTTTTAAGATTTTCCGAAAACCCTAAATTGAAACAGACTAATTTTGAAAAGAAAATTGGGGAAAAACTTTAAAACATTGCATATAGCACAGATCCACCATAGATCTAAGTAAATAAAAGAGGAAGGAACCTCGAATAGCCTTAGGGTTTCTGTGAAACAATGAGAAGGCTTGGAAAAGGTCTGGTCTTGAGTCAGAGATGGCCATGACTAGGCTTCTAAAGCTCGAATACGTCGGAATGGGGCCGGAGAGGCCACAGAACACAGATCTGCAGGGGATCTGAACGGACGCCGTCGAGGTCAGACCTCGAAATCTCGAACACCCATGGTTTAGGGGTGAAGGAAGGTGAGCACAGGTCGTCCATGGACTCCGGCGAGATAATGGTCGGAGAAGACGAGAGAGGCGATTAGGGTTTGAGTGTTTGAGAGCGTTTGAGAGAGAAGAGAGTTCGAAGGCGGCTGTCGAAGAGAAATGGGGATTAGGGTTAGGTCATGTGGAATTAAAAAGGAAAGAATCATTTGTGGCCGTTGATCAAAAGGATCAACGGCCTGGATTTAAAAGAACCCCGGGCGGGTTTAGCAATTGGGTCAGGGGTCGGGTGAGAAATTAAATTGGGTTGTTTTGATTTGGGGGCGGATTGGGCCAAAATTAAGGCTAAAATTGAAATGGAATTGGGGCTGCAATTGAAACGAAATGGACTATATTTTAAATAGCCAATTTTCCCTTTTTATTTTATAAAAATAGTGAATGATTTTTAAAAGAAAATTGAAGATGCTGAACCAATTAATAATACATATGTATTAATTTAAAAATATTAGAACTAATTTTACAATTATAAAACACTATTAATCGTAAAATAGGCTATAATTGCCTTTATATGCAATTAGCTTTAAAAATACCAAACAAATTTGTAAAAATATACAAAAAATTACCTTAATTATATTTGGTGTAAATATGAGAATAAAATAAGTTATTCACAAAAAAATGATAATTTTGGGAATAATTATTGGATTTTGTACTGTTAAAATAGACAATAAATTGATTTAAAATAAGGAAAAATACCAAAACTCTTGGGAATGCTTATATATGCATGTATATGCTATTTTGAGGATATTTTGAGTACATAAAAATACTTAGGGAAAAATTGGGTATCAACAGCTGCCCCTCTTTACCTGGGAAGGATGAAAGAGTTGTCGGGTAAAGATATGATGGCCAATTTTGACCGGAAGTGGCGATTTTCAAAGAATTTGACCGAGCTCTGGTTTCTGAGCTGCCTACATATCCCTGGTTTTACAGGAATCAGG
>NW_017675643.1:18212-42249 GCF_001879085.1 Nicotiana attenuata
ATCCCTATTCCATTTTAAACGAAAATACAGACTCAATCAATTGACTGACTTTTAACGAAAAGGAAATACAGACTCTAGTAGAAAAGGAAATACAGACTCAAATGACCAACTCTAGTAGAAAAGGAAATACAGACTCAAAAGACAAACTCTGGTAGAAAAGGAAATAAAGACTCAAAAGACAATCATGAATACATTAAAGCTCCTGGTGCCTGCGGGACATCGTTCGGTCTCGCCGCGGGCCTATATGCAAGTTTTCCTTATTTTGAACCGTGCTCATCCTGCACATTTGTTAAGGTGATTTAATCACTTATTTTGACCTAAAAGAAAAAAAATGACATTATTTTTGTTCAAATTTCCAATTTTAAACAAACGGCCGGTCTTGCAGTTACGGCCTTTCAGCACTTCGGGGAGAAGATTCTAAACTATGCCTGCTAACCGTTGAAATTGACTCAGGATGGCTGTTTTTGCAAAGACAGCCTTCCGGCGCCCTTTTTGGGGACATTCGGCTTATTTTAAACAGGAATGGCGGCACCCGACTTATTCATGACGAAATTAAAAAATTTGGCATTTTTGGCTATTTTTGAAAAGGGGAGGTTGGACCCGATGAGGGTTGCCTACGTATCTCACACCCGGTGAGAATCAAACCAGCGTAGTTCGGGCAAATAAACCTAACTATTTTGGAAAACAAGACTCTTTTTATTTTTGTTGGCAAATACGCTATTTCTGAAAGCAAGTTTCTTTTTCTATTTTCTTTTTCAGTGGCAAATAAACAAACTAAATTGAAAATAAAACTCTTTTTTTGTTTTTCTTTTTCATTGGTAAACAAAACAAACTAAAAAAAAAACTGCTTTTCTTCTTTTACTTTCATTTTCTCAAAAATCCGTCAGCATCCCGGCACTACTTGGACATTGGTTTTTCTAGTATAGGTAATTATCTCTCTACACTACTATTTTCTCTTTTCTTTTTTGTTTTTCCAATTTTTCCCAGATATTCAAAGCCGGTCAGCATGCGAGTCCAAAACAGATAAATGTACAAGTAGGATGCATCAGGATGGTCCATTATTCCGGGTACACCTGTCCTAGACGGACCCAACCCTTGTGTTGAGTCCCCTAAGTCAAAAATGCACGTGATGCAGATAAGCGTTCCTACTAGGGATCTGGCATGAGGTCAAGTTATTCTAGGTTCAAAACCTGGGTATATGTTCTAGACTGTGTACCCGAGCGGACAACTCGAGCCGAGGAGGAGGCTACGTACCGGGAACCAAAAGGCCATCCGGCTTAGTAACTTGTCCGGCCTCTTTCTTATTTAAGGTATGACACTAACAGAATAGGGAGTCTCCACCAGTGAGCACATCCCCGGAGGTGAGAGGAGAAGGGTTTCGGCACAGTTTATATACAATTCATATAATATCAAAGCGGTAAAGCATTTAGCACATTTAGCAGGAAACATGTAGGAAAATCAGATAAAGCCAAATACAACAATTATTCTAAGCTTGAATTCTTAAACCCTGAACCGAAGTTCTGGGTTTGTATCCCCAGCAGAGTCGCCAGAGCTGTCACACCTCCTTTTTTCTTACTACACCCCCGAGAGAGGGTATAATAAAGGGAGTTATTTCCAACTTGAAGTGACAATCGAAACGGGATTCATTTATATTAACAGATTCAGAGTCGCCACTTGGGAGATTTATGGTGTCCCAAGTCACCGGTTCAAAAATCCCGAATCGAGGAAAAGAATGACTCTGTTTAACAGTCCGCGAACCAGAAATCCGAGTAAGGAATTCTGTTAACCCGGGAGAAGGTGTTAGGCATTCCCAGGTTCCGTGGTTCTAGCACGGTCGCTCAACTATTATATTTGGCTTAATTATCTGATTTTAAAATAATTATGAACCTATGTGCGAATTTTAACTTTTAACCGCTTTTATTATTATTATTTTTAAAGAGAATTACAACGTCGTTAAAATACGTCTCGAACCACGTCACATAAATGCACCCGTGATTTTTGACATGTTTCAACTTCGTTGGGATTTGGATTTGGGTCACATAAATGTGCACCCGAATTTAGGAAGGTAAATTATTAACATAACGCGCCTAAAGCAACTACACGTTTTTGACTTAATAACAAGGTTTGTGAGGGCCATGGAAAATTCAGCTAATGGCACACCTCGATTTATTCTAACTTCTAGACTTAATTGTGAGGGCCATAGCTATTTGATTCAATTGTGCTAATGGCGCGCCTCAATTTCCGTAAAACAGAGATTCGCATTCAACTATAACAATCGAACACAAACGAATTCCCCAAATATTAATGTGCTATCTCTTTAACAGTAAATCGAATCAAGGAAGTTGGTCAGATTTAATCATGTATCCATTATCAAAGATATATTCAGAAGACTTCCATGAAGAAACGCTTCCGAACATGATGCTTAGGAAGAAACAACCAAACAACAGAACTAAGAATTTTTAAAGGAAACTACACCCATGCTTCAACTTGATAAATTTAAAGCATTCTAACATATCAATATTCCAATTTTCATATGATCACCTAATCCATTAAACTTAATTGACAGTAAATGAGTAGATGCTCAACTTCAAGAAAACAAACCAGACTCTTGGAAATGCAAGCAAAGAATCAATCGCTTGAACTTAATTATCAAGCGTGAAATCAACCAAACTCTAATCATTTAACTTAAATCCAAACAGATCCTAGCAGCAATTGTTTATCAAAACATTAAAGACCCAGCAGATTAACCACGACCCTTATTCATTTATTCAACTCAACAATTAACATGAGGTAGTAAAAGAGAAAGGATGAACCTGAGATGATGCCTTTTTTTGTAATGGATTCTTGTTAAATGGTGCGGCTACAAGCGAATTCAAGAACGAAATTCGAATCAACAACTGAGCTTCGATTGCGCTTGAATGGTGGTGGCGTTGAACACAAATCTTAGCTAATTCAAAACTGGACATGACTTTTTGAAATGTGAAAGAAGCAAAACAGAATTGAACTTTCATTAGATGAAATTCCCAGTATTACACGGATAAAATCAAGCAAATGCTACAAACCCAAATTCGAAACAACTGAAGCTTGTACCAACAGATGCCGGACGGATCTCAAAACCGGAAACAAAGAGCTTACGATCTTAAATCGAACTCGACGAACCTCATCGAATCCCTCACAGGACTGCCTCACCTCTCGGACGGCAACTTCTACGATCGAACACCTATTTCAACTCCACTCCGTTTCGAAAAACAAAACAAGAACAACCCAAATTTCATCATGTATTTTGCGTTTGAAAGCAAAAACGAAGCTAGACTCGATTAAAAATCAGAAAAATGAAAAGTCAGGATCCATTCTCGTGTCTGTCCGTTCCTTGCCTCTGTTTTCCGTTGTTGTATATGTGTGTATGGTCGTTTAGAGGTGAGCAGAAGGGTGGTCGTCGATAGTCTAGGCTCCTTCAGCGTCTTTGTTTGCCATTGAAGATGAAGCCATGGCTGATGCTCTGTACCAGCGAAAGAACGATGGGAGGGGGGGTCCTATTTTTGTGAAAAGCTGCGCTACAATATCTCTGTATTTCAGCCTCTTCCTTGTAGGTTTTTTAAGTATTATTTAGAGTCTAGGTCTAGGTGTATTTTTGTGTATTTTACCCATTAGTCCCTAGGTTTTTTGTGTTAAGTCCTTAGGGTCTTTTTTTATTTATTTTTTTATCCCAAAGAAGAGTCTAGAAGGGCCCCTAGACTACACAATGACTTTTTTTTTTGTAAAATAAGATAGAAATACTACACAATGCCAAAGCTAATACTAATTAATTAAACTAGACATGAAACTATTTTTGTGTTTTCGAAATTATATAAAGATAAAAATAAGGTACTATTTTTGTATTATTTTTTTTTGAATTTATGAAAAATGCATAAACTAAAATATTTTTATAATTTTTATTTTCTTGTAACAAAATAAAGTAAAAGCATCAAAATTAATTGAAATAGCGCTATTAGGCCTAAATTAAATATTTACATGCTAAAATATGAAAAATCTTGGGGAGGGTCAAAAATCACATGTCTACAACAGGAAGCCCACATTAGGCAAATTGGATCCAATTGTCAGAACTTAAGGTATTTTAAGCGAGTGATTTAGAAAGTACTGGTTCTAGAAAAGTAGTCTAATGCCGGAAAGTATAGACTGCAGTCAGTTTAGAAATAAGTTTTAAGAGAATCATGAGTATAAACCATAAAAGGTGTTCCAGAGTCAGAAATACTTAAGGAAAGAGTAAACTACAGAACTGTTTTAAAGACAATTTCAGGAAGACCAAAACTTAGTTGGAAAATGTTTAGGTAGAATTTTAGAAAGAAACCATTTCAGAAGAGGTGCTGATTTGAAGAACTCAAATGTATACTGATTCAAAAGAGTTTTTGTCAAAAGATTGAGGCTGAAAACATTAAGACATTAGAGACCAGTTAACAGATTGTTATTGCTTAAGAAGAATCGGACGAACTTGATGCGGAATCCTATGATATCTATATCTGATTTTAAGAAGTCTGTTAAGAACTGGTAAGAAAAGGTAATTATTTAATTACCCTACAGTTTGCTTAATGCATATGCATCCCCTATAGGCATGATTTCTATATGCACTGATTACATGAACGTTAAGGTCCTATAGGCAGGATTTATAGATGACTTATATCATAATTAAACGTTAAAACCCTATAGGCATGGTATCTAGGTGACTTGAATCAGAAACATCGAACCATCTTATGTGCAGTATTTCTAGTGAAAAAATATTAAAGTCCTAAAGTCATGATATCTACCCTTTATTGATGCAAGAAAGTAAAACCCCTCCCACACCCTTTTACTAGATTCCCCGAGTTCTATACAAGTTATTACAACCCAATGAATCAACTGAAATAATAAAAATACATCAAAAACTAACATCTAGTTCCAAGTAGCCTAATTCAATCTTAATGTCCAATAATATGTATTTAACCAACTCCGGGGTCCAGATCTCCAAAGCCTTCTCATTTATCCAGGGTGTTTCAAAGTTTCAAGGAACCTCAGGGATTCCAGGCATTGCTTACACCCAGGATGCCATTATGAACAGGATGGTGCAGTGTGGAATAGCCAGCCCTCAGGCATCCAAGTTCAGAGGGAGCTCAGGGGTCCCAAAGCATGGCTTGCAAGAGAGGGGCAGAACTTATAGCTAGGAGTAAGTGCAAAGTGAAAGGGAATTAAGGGGCCATGACAAGTGGTGGTCATACCTAGCCATAAGGTAGGCTGGCAGACCCCTGACCACTTGCTAGATGAACAAGTTAGGAGCAGACCTTTTGATGGTCAGACAAAGGTCTGGATAGTGATTAGGACACTATCAGACCTAAGTCATGGCTCAAGCACATAATGGGGAGAATGGGAAGTGGGAATTGATTGAGTTAAGGAGTTCAATGAACCCAGTTCAGGATCATAGACAGCAATATTGGGGTGCTGCTATGCCCTGAACAATAAACTCACATACAAAGGGGTAAAAGGGGTAAGGGAATTCATAAAGCATCATATTCACAACAAACAAACAACTGCACAGATTATTTAAATGCTGGACTGTAAGAGAAGGGGAAACACGTTATAATATGCTAGAAAACATGTGGACAGAATTAAACACATTGTTCTTGGGGCGTATAAACTAATTAAAACATACCGGTATAGAAATAAAGAATGCAGAAGAAAGCGAGCAAAGTCCACAGCAGTGTGAGTATCAGAAAGAGAGAGTGAAAGGGAATTGTGAACTCAGATGGTATTCTGTGTTCGTGTGTAAAAGTGTAGAAGGGTAGCCTCTTTTATAGTGTAGAAAACAAGTAAGAGAAAAAGGTAAGAGAATTGTTTAGAAATCAATCTCATAAGGTTTCCCTTCAGTTAGGGGATTTGATTCAAACGGGCAAAACAATTAAGGAAAGGGTTTGATTTAAAAATCTTTCCAAAGTAGTATAACATGGGTAAATACACAAAGGACTATAGTACACGGTTTGGGCACAACAAGGAAAGACAATCAATCAACAGCCAGTAAAATCAGGATTTGAATCTTAGTATGAATGAACCCAACCAGGAAAGGTGAAAAGGGGCTTAATTTAAAGAAAAATCATCAACACTCAATCAGACCCCTCAAAAAAGGGACTCGGAATCAATCACAGGCTGGCCAAAGGCCTTTTAAAAAAGAGAATGTCATATAAAAAGCATGCAGAGACAAGAGAGAGTTGTTGTAAAACTAGCAAAAAAATCAGAGTAATAAGAAGGTTAGGTTCACAGACTCGGAATGAGCCTGAAGGAGAATCAGGGTTATGAGTGGAACCCTAGTTCAAACACAAGGTCAAGCTTGTCAAAAACCCGAAGGGTTTCTGACTCGAATCAGATGCATAGATGAGAAAACAACACATAGAATAGACTCAGTAGTCTTTTTAAAAAAAAAAACAAACAGCAAGTGTGGAAACGTAGGGAATACATTCAGGAAAAGCTTGTCACTCAAACAAGTTTAGAAGCGAAACAGCGATACAGGTTTAGGAAAACAGTAGATGGAGCATGCTTAGGAAGAACTTTTGGTAAAATCTGATAAAGCAAGCAAACATAAAGAACCCAGTAGGAGATACATATACCAATAAACAAAATCACATAGCAAAGATAATCACGCGAGCTCAGGCTAAAGGCACAGGACAGATGCAAAACATAGAAGGATCATGCTTAACAGAAAGAAAAAGCGTAAGGTCAAATACATGCGTAGCAGAGAAGAAACATACGAGATAAACACAGATGAAGCACACATAAAGAAAAGAGAAGAAAATGAAATCAGAATGTTTTTTTTCCAGAAACCCTAGTTTGAAAATCAAAAGATTTTAAAAGAAAAAATTGGGGAAAACCTTTGAAATAGCGAATATAGCACAGATATAGCATAGATCTAAGAGAAAACAAACAGAAAAACCTCGAATAGCTTTTAGGCTTCTCTGAAACCCTAGAAATCAGAAGGCTTGGAAAGGGTCTGGTCTTGAACAGATCTGAGCCATAGCTAGGCTCTTAAAGCTTGAACACGCCGGAACACGGTCGAAGAGGCCATAGAACCACAGATCTGTGGAGGATCTGCTCGAACACCATCAAGGTCGAACCTCGGAATAGCTCTAACGACCAAGGTCTGAGGGAAAGGAAGGTGAGCACAGGACGTCCATGGCCTGAGAAGCCATGGACTCCGATGAGATTGATCGGAGAAGACGAGGGAGGCGATTAGGGTTTCGAGTGCCAGGGAGCGTTTGAGAGAAGGAGAGAGTTTAGGGGCGGCTGTCTGAGAGAAATGAGGGTTAGGGTTAGGTCGTTTGGGATTAAAAAGGAAAGGGTCATTTGTGGCCGTTGATCAAAAGGATCAACGGCCTGGATTTAAAGGGATCCCGGGCGGGTTTAGTTTAATGGGTCAGGGGTTGGGTTAAATTGGAATTGGGCTGGCCCAATTGGGCATTAGGATTGGGGCCAATTGGGTTTAAGATAAAAAATGAAATTGAGGCTATAATTGAAATGAAATGTGGCCAAAATTGAAATAGCCAGTTTTCCCCTGTTATTTTATAAAAATAGTGAAAATGATTTTTAAAAGAAAATTGAAGATGCTGAACCAATTAATAATACATATGTATTAATTTAAAAATATTAGAACTAATTTTACAATTATAAAACACTATTAATCGTAAAATAGACTATAATTGCCTTTATATGCAATTAGCTTTAAAAATACCAAACAAATTTGTAAAAATATACAAAAAATTACCTTAATTATATTTGGTGTAAATATGAGAATAAAATAAGTTATTCACAAAAAATGATAATTTTGGGAATAATTATTGGATTTTGTACTGTTAAAATAGACAATAAATTGATTTAAAATAAGAAAAAATACCAAAACTCTTGGGAATGCTTATATATGCATGTATATGCTATTTTGAGGATATTTTGAGTATATAAAAATACTTAGGAAAAAATTGGGTATCAACAGCTGTTTATCCAAGGTTTTCAGAGTGGTTTAGAGATTATGTAAGTGTTAACTAATATATTACCAGATTCTCATTATTGCACAAGTTGTATTTTCTAACTTCTCAATTTTCTTCAACTCTATATAGGTTCATAATCCAGACAATGGTATAGGTGATCCATTTTTACTTGATATAGCTTGGGGACCTAAACCTCAAGTCAAAACTATGTCCAAGTACTTTGTCAATGGGTATAAGTTTCACACGGAAGAATGGTCTAAGAATAAAAAAAACCATTAATAGCGGAGTCTGGGTGAAAGGTGGTGATGGTGACCAAGATGGAGATATTGATTAATATGGTGTATTTCAGGAGATTTTAGAAATAGAGTATGTTGGTTGGCCAAAGAAAAGGCTGGTACTGTTTCGATGCAAGTGGTTTTATCCAACACCAAATAAAGGTACAAAGGTACACCAACACTAAAAAATAGTTGAAGTTAATCACACGAGGAAGTATGCAAGATATGATCCATTTATCATTGCACAAAATGTGAAGCAAGTGTATTACGCTCTTTATCCGTCGTCGTGTAAAAATAAGAGTGAATGGTGGGTTGTTATAAAAACTAAACCGGTTGGTAGAATAGAAGTTGAGGATGCACTAGATATAGCATACCAGAATGATATATCAAGTGTTCAACTAATTGTGGATGATGAATTAGCAGATATACTGCATATTGAAGGCATGTATGAAGAAGTCGATCCTTCAGTTCAACATGAGGTTGTAACATCTATGGCTAATGAAGAGGAAGATTCTGTTGATGAAAATGAACTAACTGAGGAGGAAGAATATGATGATGAAAATGAAACAAGCGAGGAGGATGAAATTTCTGATGAAAATGAACTAAGCGATTAGGATTGAAATGTTTGTTCTTTTTACTAACTTGTATTTTTATGCATTTAAATTTGTTGCTAAACATATTAACATATTTTTTCTTATGCTTATATTATTTAGATGGCTCCTTGAGGTAAAGATCATCCGGAGGGTACTGCACCACCAGATAAGGGTAAAAAAAGAAAGAAAACAAAAGTTTCTGGTAACTTAGGTATCACTACCTCCCCCCCCCCCCCACCCGCACCTTCTAGTTCATGTGCCTCCACCTACATGCTCGTTATCATTTCCACCACCCTTATACTCTATACCTCACCTAGGGTATAAGGCTCTTTCATCTATCCCCTTCTTTAATCCTACTTCTTCCCAGCACATACCTGACGTACCCTCATTATTTAGTCAGCCTTCATTATCTTCCTTTGGCATTCAATCATCATTTTTCCCAATCATTCATTCATCATCTTCCTCTGGCATGTCCTCATTATTTAGTCAGCCTGCTAGGTACTCTTCCATGCCTTCATCTAAATCCACTCCACTTTCGCATGGCATACCCTCATCATCTTACCCTGTCATGCCATCATCATCTTCTCCGGTCATTCGTTCATCATCTTCTTCTGGCATGCCCTCATTATTTAGTCAGCCTGCTAGGTACTCTTCCATGCTTCGTCTAAATCCACTCCACTTTTGCATGGCATACCCTCACCATCTTCCTTTGGCATGCTTTCATCATTTAGTTAGCCTGCTAGCCATTCTTCCATGCCTTCGTCTGAATCCACTCCGTTTTCATCTCCCAGCATTTCTAGGCCACATATTGGAGTCGATAATAATTCGACATCCCAATACACCGATAGTGATACAGCTACACAGCCTCCTATACAAACTTCTACACGAAGTCAGGATCCTCCAAATGTTGGAAAATATGATGATCTTCGGAGGTTGATTATTGTGTCCGATGGAGCAGGGTAAATATTCATCTTTTTAATTCCTAATTAACTTATAAATATAGTTTATAACTTATTTAAATTCAATGCAGCTTTTATCCTCCTCAAGCTACAAAATCCGCGGTTGGATCGATGTGTTCGTTTTATCATGTACCATATAGGTTCTGGTCAGTAGTTCCAACTAACGTTAGGGACAGAATGTTTGCTAAATTTAGGGTAAAATTAATATTTTACTTTATTTTTCAACTTTTTTTATTCGTTCTAACATGTTTTATTTGCAGATGAAGTGTGCATGGTCACGCGATTCTGAGGCTGAGGTACGAGTCATTTTCTTTAAGAAATATTTTGATAGGTTAAGTGATATGCTTCGGACTGCTCGAGAAAGTAAAGTGAGGCCAGGTTGGATTCTTGAGGATTTATGGGTTAAACTTCTTGAGTATTGGAACTCTCCGGAATTTAAGAAAAAGAGCTAACGGGGAAGGGCGGCCCGTTTGTTCGACAAGGGTGGCTCGGTGCACACGGGCGGTTCAATTAGTATGGCGACTCATAGAAGAAGATTGGTAATGTCTTTATTATATTTTTCTTGATTTATAACTACTTTAGCTACCTTTTTTAAGATATTATTTATTTTTCAGGAAAAGGCTAAAGGAAGACTAGTTACTCATGATGAGGTATTTGAGGAAACCCACATGAAGAAGTTGAAGGATGGAACAAAAATGACTTGGGTCGAGCCGCGCGCTGAGATAACCCATGTAAGATTAATGAGCTTTATTTTAAACTAGCTTGTTTGTTGGTAGCTTATTTTAAACTAACAACAACACAACATAATTATAGCAGCACTAAATAGAAAATGCTTGCTTTTACTTGTCATGCACGGTAGGTATCAATTTTATTATGAGGTATATTCACTACGAATTGGAAGCCTCCCACATTACTAATTATAGCCACATTGCTTTCACCTTTTCTTTGTAAGTCTGCTGTTTATTCTACTTTTTATAATATTATACCATAACATTACTAATTATAGCCACATTGCTTTCACCTTTTCTTCGTAAGTCTGCTGTTTATTCTACTTTGTATAATATTATACCATCTGCTTGTTACTTCCTGTACTTCGAGTTGCATCAACTAAAACTTGGTTGCCTGATTTTTCAAGCCAACCATTTTTATGTTTTATTAACCAATTTCTATATGTAGTTGCATTGTTTCCTGGATTTCTACTTTTGGCCGCATTAATCTTTTTCATGGTGGTGCTTGTAATTTTGCCATCTGATGTGAACTGACAATAGAAATGCTTCACAACTATTTCTCGCTAGGCGCTGTTGCATCTCATATAAAGCAGGTATTTCCCCTGGAGCTGCTGTAACTCGAGGTGATGTTATGGATGTTCTGGTAAAGGTTACACTAGTGGAATCTAGAATCATTGTTCTACGTGCATATCCTACCTTAGGATTCATGGTATTTTCAGTGGCACACTATCTTGCACTAATGGAATACAGTTGGTTAATTAGGGCTTAGTTCCTATACACTTCATGCATATGACACTATTTGGTTAGTTGCACATGCCTTAGAATTAGTGATCACTATGTATGTATTGATTGCAAAACATTCAGTGAATACCTGGTTTACAGTACTTGTAATATTCAATACTTTTTTGCACTTGTAGTATTTTCTTGTGCTTTTTAATAAACTAACTGAATAAAGTTAGTAATGTGGGAGGCTTCCAATTCGTAGTGGCTATACCTCGTAATAAAATTGATATCTACCGTGCATGACAGGTGAAAGCAAGCATTTGCTATTTGTTGCTATTTTGTCACAGATTCTTTAGGATTGTGTTTGTTGAAAAGAATATTGATTGGTTTGGGTGGTAAAAGTTTGGCAATTAGTAGCATAAATCACATGAGGTTTGAGTCTGGCATTTTATCTTTAATTGCTTTTTGGTTTGCAACTGTTAATCAAGACTAGCCTCTGTTGCATAATAGGAATTGAGATGGGATGTATGATCGTCAATACTAGACAGTAGTACTGAGAGCTTTGGTTATTGTTGGTTTAGTTAATGTTTCTAAAGAAAAAGTTACATATTTGAAGCAAGCCATGTGGGATTACTGAAAATGGTAGTACTGAAAATCATTGTAGTCCCGTTTGGGAGTTTCTTTTTATCCAATTGGAGCTTCAAAATGGGTGCTAGTGATTGGCCTAAAGACTCTTTCATATAATTCAGAATCTAATAGATGATTCTTTCAATTTCACAACAAAACCTCATTATGCTTGAAATCAGTTTTTTTCTTCTTTATCCTGGGTTGTTGTGCTTCTTGTTTGAGCTAGCACAAATGTAGTTCATCATTTTTGCACAAAAAGGATAGCTAAGCAGAATTCAATGTTTTACAAGGCTTCTTTAACGGTACTTGAATTAGCAAAATATTATTTCAAATGCATTTTTATTATCATTAATTGTATAGCCAAGAAAAATATTTCTATGTTCCTTCATTTGTGTCTGCTTATTGAGATTTTGTATGTAAGAAACTTTGTTTGGGGAAATATACTGGAATTCATCTTATTGTTTCCCCATTACAAGTGCCGAAGAACTAGTAGCTAGTAGCTTATGGGTATTGATTTTTACAAAAGAGATGGTGTAGTAATTTTTCCTCATTAGAAGTAGTGATACATTGTCTACACATTATCTTTCAGTGTGTTTCACTTTAAAGTTTGAGAAATAAAGATACTTGCATAAATTTTCTTTAATAAAGTTTACTTTTATAATAATTGTATTTTTTTACAGGATATTTCAAACGAATCTTGGAGGAGTTCATTCAAAGCCAGCCGATTGATGATCAAGGTAGGCCAATCCAACCAACCCAAGAGGAGATCATGGACATGTGGATTAAGGCAGCCGGTGGCGTGCATAAGGGGAGAGTCTACGGCCTTGGATCAGAGTTTAGTCTCGGCCGCCGTACTTCTGGATTGCCTGGCTCTTATTCTTCGTCATATTGCTCGGTTGATCTGGATGAGTTTGAGCAATTGAATAGGAAGGTAGCGAAGATTACAGAGTTGTATCTTCAAAAAAGGGCTGCAAGGGAAGAAGAGACAAAGCGAAAGGAGGAAGAAGATAGGCGAAGAGAGGAGAAGGGAGGAAGAAATGGGGCGAAAGGACGATGCATTAAGACTTGTCACTAGTGATGTTAAAAGTCTCAAGTCTCAGATAAACTCCCTCTTAGCATCTGGTGCATTTCCTGTGCCTCGTTCTCCAGCATCTGATGATAACTAAGGAGTAGTATTAGCTTGTCTTGGATGGTACTTGGATGTTGAATATTGAATGTTGGATTTTTTGAGTTTTTGTTCTACTTTTGGATTAGTTGGATTAACTATGAAATGGATTGATTAGTTGTTGTTTATGAAATGAATTGGATTGCATGTTGAATTTCGTATTTGAATGCTTAATTTTATTTAGTCTTGTATTGTTGGTTGTACTTTTTGTTTGGCAGGTGGTGTAGATCTAAAAACAGATTTGGCCATGAAGATATTTTCCAGATTTCCCACGGATTTCCCACCGACTCCGTGGGAACTTTATGCATTTTATTTCTTCCAAATTTCAACATTTCCCACTGATTTTCGTGGGAATCTTCATATGTTTATATCCATGTTATGAATCTTTCCCAGTACTTCCATGGGTAAAATAAAAAAAAATATCTAAATTATTTTTTATATTTCCCGCGGATTCGGCGGGAAACTTAAGAAAATTAAATTAATTATTTTCTTACTTTTCCCACGACATCCGTGGGAAATTACACTTGGTGACCCCACCAAACCCTCCGTGGAAAACTCACCGGGAATTACCCACGAATGTCGCGGGAAACTATTTTCCCACCAACCATTTTTCCACCGAGCGTCTCCCCTAGGAATATCGTGGGAATATTGAAATTCACACAGATTTTTCACCGATTCTTCCGTGGGAAAAGTCTGTATTTCTAGTAGTGACTAGATGTTGATGAAAATAGAAGAAAACTAGTTAAAGATTACTTACCCAAGAGATTATAGTGAAGAATTACTTCAAAAATCGCCTAAGAGCTTTGGAGAAGAAGAGGTTTGTGAAATTTTAGAAAAATCGCGTAAGTGTTCTGTTTTGGGTCTTTTAAAATCATTGGGCGAAAATGCCCTTCGCGTTCGCGACAGACCCTTCACGTTCGCGATGGGTCAGGCTGGATAAGCCTTTGTATTCGCGTAAACGGGCTTGCATTCGCGGAGAGTAATCCCCTCGAGCCCTCGCGTTCGCGTGTCAGTGGCCATGTTCGTGATGAACAATTTGGTGACCCCCTTCCCCCAACCTTACGCGTTCGCGAGTGGAGGGACGCATTCGCGAAGGGTCTCCCCTCTCAGCTTCGTGTTCGCGTCTCAACCTCCGCGTTCGCGAAGAAGAAAAATAGGCACCTGGGAACTTTGCCTTACGCGTTCGCGGGAGGGACCACGCGAACGTGAAGGGTAAAATCCCTGGGCACTAACAGCAGAAATCTGCAACTTTTACTCAAGTCTAAAACTTCCCAAATCACATCCGAAACACACCCGAGCCCTCGGGGCTCCTAACCAAACACACGTACTAACCCAATATGATCATACAAACTTATCCGTGCGATCAGATCGCCAAAATAACCTCAATAACAACGAATTAAACCTCAAAATCAAAGGATTTTTCTCAAACTTCATAAAACATCAGCTTTAGCAATTTAGGTCCGAATCACGTCAAACGACGTCCGTATTTCACCAAATTTTACAGAAATGTCTTCAATCATATATAAGACCTGTACCAGGCACCGGAACCAAAATACGGGCCTGATACCATCACGTTCTAATCAAATTTCATTTCAAATTTTCTTAAATAATTTCAGAAAACAATTTTCTTTAAAAATTCATTTCTCGGACTTGGGACCTCGGAATTCGATTCGGGCATACGCCCAAGTTCCATATTTTCCTACGGACCCTCCGGGACAGTCGAATCACAGGTCCGGGTCCGTTTACCAAAAACGTTGACCGAAGTCAAATTAACTCATTTTATAACCAAAATTTATCATTTTTATGCAAATCGAGGCGACTCTAAATGAGGTTTTCAAGGTCTCGGAGACACAGAATTCAATTAAAAATAAGTGATGACCAAGGTCATCACATATACGCACCACCACCTGATCAGTTGGTATACGATAATGATTTTTCCCACAGTGGCTGAGATGATATGATGGGATACCCTCAGAGGCTTTATGATGTTATGTATGTACAGACCTATGCATTACATGACATTATACGCGTATGCATGATACTATAAATATTTCATGGGTTACAGAGCTATCCAGACTTAAAGGTTGAGTCCTTTACTCCACGTTTCTTCCATGTCCTTTATATACTTATTTACATGCCTTACATACTCAGTACATTATTCGTACTGACGTTCTTTTCTTGGGGACGCTGCATTCATGCCTGCAAGTATAGATAATCAGTTGACGAGCCCTCATAGTAAACGAGATTGGCATTCAGCGAAGGATCGGTAAGACTCCACCTCATTCGGAGTATAGACAAGTCTATGAGTCATCGTGTTAGAATTTTGCTACAGACTTATGGGTAGGCCGGTACCCTATCCCATTTGATGTCAAATGATCGTAGAGGCTTTGTAGATAGAGATTTAGATTGTACAGTATGTCAGAGGCCTTGACGGCCCATATGTATTCATATTTTAAGAACGATAGTTCATTGATACAGTGTTGCCCACTTATAGTTCCACATTACGAATTGTAGCCATATTGGCCCATGATAGTTACCAAGAAAAAAAAAGTTACAGAGTGGTTCGCTCGGGCCAGTGCGGCACCGGATGCCAGCCACGCCTCCCTAGGTTTGGGGCGTGACACAGCTGCAAGGCTTTTTAGGAAGCAGCTGCGAGGCTTTTCTTGAGCTGCTTGTAAGTGTCTGCATGAGCTGCTTGCAACCTGCATGTTTAATAAGAAGCTGTTGCAAATCATTTCATTGAGTTGCTTGCAACCTGCTTGCATCAGCTGCTTGTAGATAAACTTCAATGGAGTACTAAATGGATAATCTTCTTCAGGAAGATTATCTATAGCAGAGTATTAAATAAACATCCACAATATAATTATTTTCATAACAAATTCAAGTTTGTTCGGATGAATAACTTTTTGCAGTATATTCATGTATTTGAGCAGCCCTTGCCTGATAATATTGCAATTTATAAGTCATCGCTCGTATGTAGATAGCGTTATTAAAATAATCTATAGTAGTAAAATACTAGTGTTAATTAGTCTATTGTATTAAAATAATTTCTCCACTATTGATATTTTAGTATGTAGTAGGGATATGATAAAAAGTTTCTTCTTGTAGTCTACGGGGTGGTAGTGCTATAGGTTCTTTCTATTGCTGTTGTTTATTGTTACACAAATAGCCGGTCAAATTTATTGTTTATTTTTTTTAGCTATTATACGTAAATTATACATTACTTATAAACTGTACAACTTACTTGGCAATTAATAAAAATATTAGTTATCCAAAAAAAAAAAAAAGTTCTTGACTTTGGTAAAATTAAAATTCCGCTGCCAGGATTTGAACCCGGATTCCTTAAAGATGGAATTGCCAGTGCTACAGCGGTTTAACTTTTGGTTTTTATATGCGGAAAGTATTTATTTAAACGAAATACAGTTCTACATCCACTCTATCTTTGTTCCTTGAAACGGTCGAATCTTCACACTATACAATGCTAAAAGATACTGCTTCTACATTACAAATTCGTACTCATTTGATAAATTTTAAGTGTTTTCTACTCATCAGTACTTAAATTAACTAGAAATATATACTCTAACTGTGGTAGTTCATAT
This sequence comes from Nicotiana attenuata, assembly GCF_001879085.1. Classification (NCBI taxonomy): domain Eukaryota; kingdom Viridiplantae; phylum Streptophyta; class Magnoliopsida; order Solanales; family Solanaceae; genus Nicotiana; species Nicotiana attenuata. The sequence continues at coordinate 34,882 of NW_017675643.1, forward strand.
TATCTTATAATATTACTTTTTTCCATTCGCCTAGGGGATAATAAGGACGAAAGAGAATTGGAAAGTCAAAATTAAGGTTGTTAATTGTCAGCCCAGTTGATTATTCTATAAAATTTATATCATAGAACCGAACGTGAGATTTTCACCTCATACGGCTCCTCAGAGGTCACAAATAAATCTAAAGACTCTTTTTTATTCTTTATCTTGATATAATGTTTGTCAGATAGAGTAAAAATCTATCCTAAGGTCCCAAGCTAGACCAATGAAATTTTGTCTGCTATATTTAAAACTAATGAATACGGGCTTCTGAATGCTTGAATTTGAAAATCGAATCTCTCAGTCGGCGGGGGAATTTGGGACCCAGAGCTTTGTTCTCCCCCGGTTGCAAGTCCATTTCAAATTCAAAAGCCCTGAGTAGTCCCACCCAGTAGATGGACAAGCCAGTAGTACCAATCAAGGAAGCCTTGATGGAAGACCCTACGAGAGGCGTTCCCAAGAGGCCACCAAAAGGATGACGACTTCCTTGTCGAAGGAAGTGGAATCGACGTGGTGTCCCAGCTTAAACTTTTGACTTGGTAAAGTAGAAGAGTATGATTTTGTTAACAGTGTGAAGTTGAGTTCTATCTTTCCCAGACAGGCTTACCCGATATTGTAATCATTGTTGATCAGCACGAAGAATATACGGCCATGCAAGAGTGTATTACTTTAGGAATTCCAACAATTTGTTTAACCTATACAAATTGTGACCCCGTTATCGCAGATATTTCAATTCCAGCGAATGATGACACCATATCCTCATTCCGATTAATTCTTAACAAATTAGTACTCGCAATTTGTGAAGGTCGTTCTAGCTATATAAGAAATCCTTGATTAATAGTAACATAATAAGATAAATAACTTACTTCAGAAACCCCTTATGGAATCGCTTACTGTTTCTGAATTTCAAAAAAGAGATAAAAATAGCTGGGGATATTATGTGATTTATTTGTATTCTAAATCTTATTTGGTATTCAAGATATCCGATTCAAGTGGACAAAGAGATGGTTGAATCAAAATTTTTTGTTTAAAGTTCAATTCTTTCAGAGGGCAAGGCTATGAATGTTCTATCATGTTCCAATAATACTCTTAACGCAACCTAGACAGAGGCTACGAACCGGTCGAGGGTTGAGTGAGGGCAAGTGGTTGCGTTGCGAATATTGAATTCCATGTGCTAGATATTCCTGCTTCTTTGAATCTATTACTGGGTAGGCCATGTAACCATGCCTTTGGGTACTCTTCCTTCTTCGTTACAACAAAAGATCAAGATGCCAAGAGATGGGGGAATTCTTACTATCCATGGAGATACTGATAGGGAGACAGTTTTCTTCGAGGTGACGGATGACAATGCAAGATTTAATCTAACTGGATTCCAGTTTCCTAAAGCTATAGAAAGGGTGCCGGCTGAAAGAGGACTAGGGAGACTCTCGAAGTCTCCGATGTCACAGATGGTTAGGCTGCAATCTCTTTGCCTTTTATGGTTCATATTTCGGATTACGTTCATCCATGTAGTAATCGAATGACTTGAGTTGTCAACATGAAAGCGTAAGAACTCCTTCATGTTCAAAAAAATAAGATTCTTTAGATCCGTTGGGACCCAATCTCATCCATTTTTTTAAAAACAACTACCGTACTATCAAGAGATTGACTGCCAAAGGTATTTATCCAGCAGTAGATCCATTTTTTTTACTCAAAAATACGTAAACAAAATCTCTCTCTTCTCTACAAATCAATTTTTAAACAACAAAATCCACAGCTGCCATAGGGCTTCTCTTAGGGGACCTGTTATACCACTTCCCGGAATAGAAGTTGATGTACCTCAAGAAGAGAACCGAGGCAAGAGAAGATAAAGGCGGAGGAGCCAAACCTCACATTTTCTCGAGAAGACTTATTTGTTGCTAGGGGACCTTCTAATAACAAATTCAAATAGGCTTGACCCTTCTGCTTGGGTTATTTGTGACTGCTGGACCCTCCGCATAATCTTTGATTATTGATTTCTCCGTAATTGAACCTGCCTTCGATCCTTGTTGATAACCTGTCCTTGTAACTTTCCTATGTATGGTCTCTCCACTAAGCTTTGATCTACACTCACTAGCTTCCTCCACGACTAATGCCCTTCTGCGGGTCTTTCGTCCATGGCTTATTCCTTACCACTTGGTTGTACTCCATAGTCCGTTAGGAACGGGAGCTCTAGCCCAAGTAGAGGTCCGGTAGACCAGAATATAAGGGCCAGCATCCAAGGACCTGCCAGACCGCTGATCTCACTTAAGCACTTGATGACACAAATAGCAATAAGAAGGGGCAGAGTCAACGATCACTCACGTCACAGGCAGCAGATCCGACGAGCTCAAATTCCACTGAAAAAGAGGCTAGACCTCAACCTCATATTTGAAGCCTGATGGTAGAGATTCCCCTGATCTTCTTCTTGGTGGTACGGCTCCAAGGGCTAGTCCTTTCCTCTGCAAGCCTATTAAGTTAAGTAAGTCAGGTCACTACTTAGTTAGCCTTCACTGGCTAGACCTCCGGGAGGACGCTAATTTTTTTCTCTTCTATGGTTATTGTATTTTTGACAGAAAGGCAGGAATGCCAAGGACTTCCCCCTTCCCCTTCCCTAAATGGGAGGACTATCCATCCCCTATCTATTCAACAGGATTTAGCACGCTCTCTAGATATAGTGGAAACATTTTGTTATGGTAGAGAGTGGGAAGTGAAAAGACCAATGCAGCAATTTGGGATCGAACATTAATTGCAACGATTCGATAGACAGCTCATTAGAATAGATGTAGATGAACAACATCCCCTCCCCCCACAGACAACAGCAACACTAGATCTATGAAGTTAGAATCGAATCTTTCTGTTGGCTTTCCCAATCCATTCGTGAATAATAATTCAAGGGCGTGAAGCGAGTACTTCTAGCTTTTTCGCCTGCTTCTTATTATGGCGGCTATGTTTTCATGGCAAAAGTGAAAGAAAAGCGAGATGAACATGCTATTTTCAAATCAATTGATAGATAGCCTGATCAGTTTTGATAGATCGAAAGAGATAGAGAGGGAATCTCTCAAGAATAAGGGAAAATCTCTTATTTCTACCGCTCAGATTGCGGCCAATCTTCCTAACCGGGCGTGGGCTATAGTCAACTATTAAATCAAATGATATTGAGCATGTTTCCCATCTCTTCTCGAGATTCAAGTGGGCTATTTCTCTAGATTAGTGTTAAGGGTGTGGTCGAAGATCAGGCTTGACTGGCCGACTTCATTGATGGTGCATTTTGTTCTGGGTAGTGTTTCAGTAATTATGAGTGGACTCTAAAGTCTTGGTAGCCTTTAGTCACTTTAGCTTACCTATCTTTTCCCATAGGATTCTAAACCTTCTCTTGATCTATGATCACCCTAGTTTGCACTTTCTTGTAAAAGTTTGATGGTTTGGCAAATTATTAAGTGGCAGCTCTTTCTACGGATTTATCTACTGACGAGGATTCTGATGTTTCGAATGGATATAGTTAATGCTGGTGCTGACGCCAAGGCTTATTCTACTTCGGATACAAAAAGACAGAAAAAGGATTATTCCTCCTTTTCGAGATTTTGAAATTCATTTTCTTCCTTCCCCGAGCCCACCTTTAGCCCTTTCTTCAACTACTATTGTGGTAGGAACACATTCTTCGAGTAGGAGAACATTTTGATTTGAAAGAAAGTAAAAGCTAGGCTAGTTGCGGTGCCATCTTAATCTTCTAGTTATTGAGAAAGTAGCTTTGAATATGGGCTTCCTATGGGAAATAGGGAAGTTTAAAGCGATAACAAAGGCCTTAGGGAATAGGATCTCTTTCTGCATCTATTAATGCTTTTGAAAAAATCCTTTGGTTTGCCTTGTTTAATTGAGCTAGTAGCACGATAGCAATCAATTCAATCCATTTAGTCAAGCCTTTCCAGGCCATCTTGAAAAAGGATGGATAAACTTTATCGATAAAGGTTAGGAAAGCAGGTGCTCTTATTGGACATCATCTAATATGAACCTTGAGTCATCAAAGCCTTTCTGACTTGGCTGGCCCGGTCACCTTACGTGACTAGATATTCAAAAGGCAAAACTCTCGATCATAGCCTCCGAATAGCGGGGCCAAAACCCGTTGCCTTACCACTTGGCCACGCCCCATTTGGATTTCTATTCGGTGCGCTTGTTACACAACAACCTCTTAGAGGATGAGCCAAACAGGGGGGAAAACAAGTAGGAGAAATAGAGGTTTGGGCTCTAGAAGGATTTGGGGTTCCTTATATTTTACAAGAGATGCTTAATTATAAATCAGATCATATTAGAGCTTGCCAGGAAGTACCTGGTACTACGATCATTGAGGGAACAATATCTAATCTCGAAGATGCTCCAGAATCTTTTCGATTGCTTGTTCGAGAACTATGAGCTCTAGCTATAGAACTGAATAATTTCCTTATATTTGAGAAGAACTTCCAGATTAATAGGAAGGAAGCTTAATTGGAATGAATAATAAATTTTTTTCTATGATCGACCGATATAAACATCAACAGATCCGAATTTTCTAAGGGCAGGTTCTTACGCGTTACTCACATGTCCGCCATTGGAAACACCACTTCCCGTCCGACTTGAATGTGTTAAGCATGCCGCCAGTGTTCATCCTGAGCCAGGATCAAACTCTCCATGGGATTTATAGTTGCATTACTTATAGCTTCCTTGTTCGTAGAAAAAACGGATTCGGAATTGTCTTTCATTATGGATTCGGTCTTATACATATGCGAGGAAGGTAATCAAAAAAGAAAGAAAATGGGTTCTTTTTTTTTTTTTATCACTTAGGAGCCGTGTGAAATCTTGATCATTTACATGGACCCACTTTTCATTCCATTGGTGGAAATTTGATGATCTATACACCGTCCCTAACGAGCGAGGTGTTCTTGTTCTTCCATTCCCAAAACCCACTTCAGCTTTCAAGATAGAATTGGTGTTCCGATAGGCGAGAGGTGTAAGCATCGCGAGGTGTGAAGCTAGATCGTACTAAAGACAATGAAAAAATTTATAACATGAGAGATTTAAAAAAAATAAGTAAAAGCAGAATAAAAGGTTTTGGATCTTCCAAATCATTCCCGCAGGAGATTCGGACCCATTTTTTTCTGATCCTTCGAGTAAAAGATTCATTATAAAGGTTAACGACGTATTCGACCAAGTTTGGAAGACTTGAAAGGGGTAGCACATTATCCATGTGCAAATGGAGATGCGGTCCGGTTCGTTTTAGCATGTGCTTGCCCTGATCGAGATCTTTGGGGATGGTTCCATACTACAATTCAGTGGAGGAACTTTAGGACATCCTTAGGGTAATACGCCAGGTGCCGTAGCTAATCGAGTAGCTCTAGAAGCATGTGTACAAGCTCATAATGAAGGACGTGATCTTGCTCAGAAAGGTAATGAAATTATTCGCGAGGCTTTTTTTTTACAACAAGTTTTAAATCTTAATGCAAGCAAGGAAGCATCGTTTTTCAATTATTACATACCGGGTTCTTTTGCCCCTTTTTAAAGTAAAGCTGCTTCTTAGAGTTGGCTTTTGCAATTGCAATCTCGAGGCTGCTCGTGATAGGCAAAACTTTAAGCCGCTATCGTTTGGTTCAGATATAATAATTTTTTGGTTACTCTATTTTTATAACCAAAATTAGACTTTTTAAAACTGTCCCAATCATCTTAATTTCTTTCGGTTAATTTTCTATATATTACATAAATGTCACGTAAGAGTCACTAATATAAGTTAGAACACGATAAATTATGTACTTGTATAAGACTTTGGCAGGACTCTCTAAACATTTGATAAACGTTCGTATGTTAGAGAGTGATATTTCTGTTTTTCTTTTTTTTTTGATATGTTGTAGTATAAAAAAATTTCATTTTAAAGTGCTTGATCCTAGTAAGTTTGAGGTTATACATGGATTATATATGTTATATTCCTGATTTGGGACATCAAGGCTCAAGCTCATAAGAGCTTGGTTTCAGTCGATGTACATTAGTCGTTGGACCAATGTTCGATTAGTTATCAGTCGATGTCAGCTCTCATATTGCCATGAATGGGAATTTGGGCACCGGCCCTGGAAATAGCATCCACAGAGATGCCCAAGCAGCCAACCAGAACGCATAGAGCAGTGAAGAAGGCGGAATTAGCCTTCAAATGATATTCGAAATGTTGTAGACTCAACAAGCTGCGACTGTGCAACTCCAAAACAGAATCGAGCACTAAGCAGAATTGAGCTCGAAACGTCGCAAGAGGTCGTTCGTAGAGTCGAACCTGCACCGAAGAAATAGAACGCCAATGAATTGGGGACTGACCCTTGTGAGGCCCCGTAAAATTTTTGGCTCAAAACCTAGTAGCTTGTGGTGTCAACTCCGAATATGTGTTAGGAATGCATAGAATTCTTTGCGGCGAGCTTGCGAGCCGTAGTTCGGACCCTTGGTATTGATCTAAGTTTTTAAAAAAAATCAAAAGAATCAATTTTCCAGAAAAATACAATTCTGCGGCCAGAATGCGGTCGCAGATCTAATATGCGGACCGCATTTCTGCCGCAGAGTGAAATAGAAGAATTGTCAAAATTAGTGTTGAAAATGCGGTCTATTATGCGATCGCATAACCAATATGCGGACCGCATAATCGTCGCATAAATTCCTCAAAGATTTGTGAAGGTCAGTTCCGCGGTGCATAATGCGACCGCATAACAGGAATGCGGACCGCATTCCTGTCGCAGACCCAAACAGACCCCTCAGAGTTTTGGGGGCACTTCTACGATCGCATCTGCGGACCGCATTTCGATTCTGCGATCGCAGAATGCGACCACAGATCTTGCTCGACTTCTTTTTTTTCTAAATTTTAGAACCCGACCCCTTTTGTAATAAAACACCCAACCCCTCATTCTTTAACGATCTTCTGCACAAAATAAGAGAGAGGAAGAGAGGGTCTTGAGAGAGAAAGTCATCTCCTCCAAAATTTTATTCTTCAAAACTATCCGGGCCGGGAAATCTCAAGATTATCTTCATCCCCTTTCTCTTGCAGGTAAAATCCCTAACCCTTTTCATTGAATTTCAGGTTTAAACTGGGGGGGGGGGGGTCTCATGCATTGGTTCTTGAAAATAATGGTTAAAATTGTGCATGCATGTTTATTAAAATCCAAAACCTAGTGGGAGTAATTGGGTGGGAGCAAAGACTTATACAAAGAAGGGGTTGATAACCTAAGTATGTTCGGGTAGTGATTTTGAACCTTGAATTCTAAGTTACGAGTATTTGTGCACTATCTTGCCGTTGCTAGATTTTTGGTGAATTGGAAGTAGAAATTAAAAAGG
>NW_017675643.1:53671-62862 GCF_001879085.1 Nicotiana attenuata
CATTAAATTTTAGAGGACATAGCAAAAAGCGATAATAGATCTCGTCGTTAATATTAATAAAAAAATATAGATGCTTATGATTCAGTAGTAGGAGGCAAACCTTATGCTAAAGAAGAAAAAAACAGAAGTATATGCTTTAGGTGAACATATATCTATGTCTGCTGACAAAGCACGAAGAGTAATTGATCAAATTCGCGGCCGTTCCTATGAGGAAACGCTTATGATACTAGAACTCATGCCCTATCGAGCATGTTATCCCATTTTGAAATTGGTTTATTCTGCAGCAGCAAATGCTAGTTACAATATGGGTTCCAGCGAAGCCAATTTAGTCATTAGTAAAGCCGAAGTCAATGGAGGTACTACTGTGAAGAAATTGAAACCTCGAGCTCGAGGACGTAGTTTTCCAATAAAAAGATCGACCTGTCATATAACTATTGTAATAGAACGGTCATGGCAAGGGGTGACTATTGTTCCTTATATATTTTCTTACAGTTCGTTAGAATTTTAAGTGATCGAGCCGATCACTCGGCCCATGCAGAAGCGTATGCTGTAGCACATGAAAATCTGAAAATCGGGAAGATTTCCATTTTTATGGCCCTAAGTAGACTAAAAATGAGGAAGGTCATGGCCAGGCGGTTGACTGTTGTTCCATATGTCATTTTTGATGGTCCGGCAAAATTTTAGGTGATCCTGATCCGGTCATCCTGGCCCATGCAGAAGGCGAGGGTTATAGCACACGAAAATATGAAATTGGGTAGAATTCCAGTTTTAGGCCGCTTAACGCCATAAAACGAGGAACGGTCATGGCGAGGCGGTGAACATTATTCCTTAGGTCATTTTTAATGGTCCGACAAAATTTTAAATGATCCAGGTCCAGTTGCCCGAATCCACGCAAAAGGCTTGGGCTATTTCACACGAAAATCTAGAAATCGGGCGAAATTCTAATTTTATGGCCCTAAAATGCCAAAAATTGAGGAACGGTCTTAGCGAGGTGGTGACTATTGTTCCTTAGGTCATTTTTTATGGTCCAGAAAAGTTGTAGACGACCCGGGTCAGGTGTGGGCTATAACATATGAAAATCTGAAAATCTGACGGAATTTAAGCTTTATGGCCTTAAAATGCCAAAAAAGAGTAACGGTCATGGAGAGACATTGAATATTGTTCCTTAGGTTATTTTTGTTGGGCCAGAAAAATTTTAAGCGATCTGGGACTGGTCCCCCTGGCCCATTGATCGGGTCCAACCCTACGCCACTACAAAGTGGCAAGAGCGGTCGATGCAGCTTTTACCCAAAAAGGTCGGGATCGAATCCACATGGAGCTAGATATTTTGGGATTTGGATTCCTATCTAATCTAGCAGTGTGTAGTGCTCTTGATTACACTTCCAATCATAATTGTTTGTTTGTTACTTCTAATTTTATACTATAATGTGCGAAATTAAGCTAAGTATAAATGCTTGTAAGGTTTTCTAAATGGTTAACGAGGCACTAGGGAAGTGACTTTCTCCTAGGTGAATATTGGTCGGGTTCTAAAGCCTAAGGCAAAGTTGTTATGTTGGGGATTGCGATATAGCCAATGCACGAAACTACTCACTCATACCTCTCGGTAGCTTCAGTGACTTTGCCCTAATTGACTTTCTCAAGACCAATTGGGTGTCAAAATTATGCAAGCAATATAGGCTAAAGTCGGGTATTACTATCTCTAGGTTTAACCCGCTAATTGGGGCTATCAATCTCTTGAATACATCCAAATTCCTTGTTGGACTGATTTTCCTAGACTCAAGCTCTCTTTCTCAAGAAGAGCCCAAATCAAAAAGGCACAAATTAGTGTTTGCAACCACTAATTCAACATGGAAAACACAAATCCGTCCAAATATCAACCACCCATAAACATCTAAGCCTTAAAACAAAAGACCATTCAAATACCCACACTAGGGTTGAGCTACAACCCTAGCTAATGGGACTAGCTACTCATAATAATAGAAGAAATCAGATATTTAGATGAAGAATAACCCATATGATATAATTACAAGCTAAGATTTAAAGATTCAATGTTGAATTAGCTACAAAATTACTCAAAATAGGTCCAAAACGCCCTTCACGTGCTCAGCTATAGATAAGATACCCTAAAAATCTGAAAAACAAGTATTTATACAAGGCCGAATTTTCTGGATAAAATACCCCTGACGGAGGTACCGCGGACAATGAAAATGCACTGCGGCCGCGGTGAGGCTTTTTGGCTTCACTTTTAAGTCTCTGAATCTGGCCACCACGGACCGCATAAAATGCACCGCGGCCGCGGTGGCTTCACCGCGGACCGCAACAAATGGACCGCGGACCGCGGTATCTTGANAGTATAAAATAAACTAGAATCCCTAGTTATCAACTCCCCCAAACTTAAGCTTTTGCTTGTCCTCAAGCAAACAAAATAAGTCCCACCTCCTTAAGAATAAAACCAAGAAAATTCAGCTGACCTAAAGTGACCTCATCTAGCATCAATTGGGACTAACAATTTCCCTCAATTCAAATGAATCATTAACAACATTCAACCTTCTAAACACCATGGTTTTAGTGCGACACAAAAGCATCAAGAATTGACTCAACTCATCAAGGAAACTCTTTCTACTACTTTGGTCATTGTGGAACCCAAACTCATACTCCTCACCCTTCCTTAAGCAAGACCTCACTTTTAGAGTAGCACTCAGAACGAGGATTGTGGAAAACACACTCATCTCTCTCAAAGAAAGGTCATAAGTCCGGCTCTAAGTACCATAAGCTTGCCCCTTATGTGAGTCACCATTAATGTAAGCTTCATTCAACTTAAGATCATATAGGGCTTTTGTGGGGATGCAATGAAGGCTTTTGGTTCAGGGTAGGAAACATTTGGTCTAAGTAGGTTTCATCTTCCCTTAAGCACTTCATTTGCCTCATTTTGGCACACATTCTCTTGACTTTTTGAGTCATTTACTTCTTTCTTAGGGGATAGAGAGACACACTGTCACTCTTTCTTGTTCATTTCAAACCTTTTTCTCCTTTCTAAACTTTCCACACCTATCATCTCTTTACTTTTATTGAATCTTTTCATTTCTTCTATATTGTTCATTCTTTTTGACTTTTTGATTTTTTTTTAATTTTTCTTTTTCTTTCCGCCTTTCCTTTTCTTCATTTTTGTAACTTTTACCACTTTGTTGCATTCCTCGTCTCTCCCCCCAAACTTATGCTTTTGCCTTGTGCTGAGGAAAGATCGGGTGCCAAGAGAAGGTCTTTTTAGAACGGGTAAGGGCTTGTATCATGGTCTTTGAAGGAGAAAGGGCTATGGCTCATAGGGGGTTGACTAGGGATATTATCATTGGTAGGCTATGGATGTTTTCAAGATATCATTCAGATCAAGGAGAGCCTATAGTCACTTCTCAAGTCAAACTACACTTAGAATTTTGCCTAGATAAACATTCAGGGCAAGTTCTAGACTCAATGGCACGAGACATGGACTTGCAATTCAAATTCTCACCACACAAGCTATAGGATTGCTAAAGAAACAGAGTCGGGGGACCACAACAACCTTAGCTAAGATTTGAGCAACACAAATGGTCCCGAAAAACCACTTGATGATTAATGGCCAACACAAGAGTCTCAAGTTCACAACTGTCACAATCCTATACACACCAATTTGTTTTTGACCATAAGATCAAAGGCAAATGTGTTAGGCCCAAGTGAAGCTTTGCTTGAGGCACTATTACTCACTAGCTACTATTTACACAAAAACATAAAGAAAAATGGACTCAAACCCTTAAGAAGGTTGTCATGCCATCCATCATCGGGAGTAGCCACCAGGTTCACACAAATTCCACCTTTGGAAAGAACCGTGGCATTAAGAAAACCAAAGGCTTATTGAACGCAAAACTCAAAATAAGAAGCTAAGAAAATGATGTAAGAGGCTATGAAAGAAAATGCAGAAAGTAAACTGAATATGTACAATAGGGGATTTAAACGAATATACATAAGAGGGAATATATACGTCAGAAAGTAACTTTATATACAGACCAAGTTTGCAAAATATGAAAAGTGAAATAAAGTGGTAAAATTATATACATACCAAAAGTGAAAAAGCATAATAAAAGCGAAAATAGTATCATATTTTCAATCCAACATCATCAAAATAGGCTACCCCCTCAAATGAAAGCTAGCATTGTCCTCAATGCTAACTAGCCAAAAATAAGCTCAAAAAACAAAAGAAGATAGAGAGTAAAGAAAACTCCCTATGGGTCCTCCGTCTGCATGGGGTCATGAGCATGGGTCTCTGGGTCCTGTGACTGCTCGGGAACCTGTGACTCGATACCTATAACCTGTGTCTGCTCTGGACCATGAGGCTGTCTAGAGGAACCTCTCTGCGGGTCCTCCAACTCAATCACTGCATCGTCTGCCTGGGGGATCACTCTCTTTCTCTTTAGTGCCCTCTCCAACTCCTGCTCCTGCACTGGCTCAGTCTGATGCAATAGTAGCTTCAATTGTAAATGATCACCAGCCTTCATCTTCTCCACTTCTCCCCTCAACTCCTTCACAGACTCCTTTAAGGCGCGAGTCTTCCTCATCTTCTTTGTCTCCTTGGTCAGCTCCTTCAGTGAATTTCCGTTAGTACCTATAGCATCCAGAATCAACTGCTAGTTCTCTAGGAGCTTCTTCTGGTTGTCTAGAAGATCCTTGAAAGTCTCCTCCACTGAAGCTGGAACCTGTGGCTGTGGGGGTACAGACTGGGCTGCCACCGAGCTAGAAAGCACAGACGGCTTAGAAGTAGTTGCCTGCATCCAGTTGTTGATATCGGCAAGGGTTTGGCTCAAACGGTGGGCAGTCAATGGGTAGGCTGAGGATGATGGGATATCTGGAGTAGTGGAAGTAGAAGGCCCGGATGTGGGAACTGGTATGGTAGGGGAAGGCTGGGAAGCAGTGACTACAACTACTGGCTCATCAGACTGGCCAGTAGAAATAGTGGCTTTTCCCTTAGAATCTTTGGCTTTAGGGTTGTCATCAGCCTTAAGGATGTACCAGGTAAAGGGCATTTTGGGTTTCACCTTCATGTCAAAGCTCCTATTCTCCACCTCCCGGTCTTCAAAATACATTGTAAAAAATTTGGGAAGGGGTATGATCTGTCACCCTCATTGACCACCCTAGAGATCACCCTATACATAACATTCCTAACATTGTTCGGGTACCCCGCCATAATAGATGCCACCAATATCGCTCGGGAGACCGGCATAGAGTTTTCATGGGTAGTGGGGTCCAGCCTGCTGCATACAAAAGTCTCCCACCCCTTCGCCTCAAAATTTAGAGTCTTCCTCAAGATTGCAACTCCTGCTGTCAACCATGTTGGGGTGGTGCCCAGGAGAGCCAAATATGATGCTAACCATGGATGGGCTGCCTCATCAAGTGCCAATTTCTCCAAGTATAATGACTCATCTTCCTCGGGAAAGCCCAGGTACTCATTGATCGTTTTTCCAACGAACATCACTTTCAAGTTCCTCACTTTAGTCACTTGGTATCCTTCTTGATGTGGGCAACATTGGCGTAAAACTCTTTGACTAAGTGCTCGTTTGCCTCTGGCACCCTGCTGGTGAAGTAATCCGACCCCGGTCATTCTCTGAATTGCCTCTTCACATTAGGGTTGTGAGGCAGGAGATCCCTCTATATGAACTGGCGCTCAAGGATAAGGGACCTCAGAGGCCACCATTCCCGGAACTTGTGGTATGCCAGCTTACTGACAAACCTCCTTCTCAACACCTCGGGGTTTCTAGTTCTCTCCACACCCCCGGGTTGGGGGTCTCCCCCTTTTTCTTCATCAATGGGATCCTCACTGGGTGATGAAGCTGTAGGTGAAGTAGAGGCTGCACTGTCACTGCTTTCCGTTGAGCCCTCAAACGACTCAGATGAAACCTGAACTAAAGCACGAGCAGTAGGAGAGCCTGGAGGTGTATGTGAATCTCTCAAACGAAGCCTCTCCGGGAAGTCAGGTACATACTCCGTCACTGAATCAGACTCAAATGCCTCCCGGGAGGGCAAATACTCACTTCCCTCTGAATGGGAAGCAACTCTATCTGCAGCCTTTATTTGTTTTCTAGTTTCCTCAATTGCTTTTTGGACTTGGGGGGTCAATTTGATCATCCCTCGTCCCCTACTCCGGGAGGACTCTCCTTTTCCTTTCTGTTTTTCACCACCTCCTCTTGATTTAACCATTGTCTGCAAGGAGAATTCAGTTAATGTTTGTTAGTATCATACTACCAGAAGAAACAGTGAAGAATATGAATGAAAACAGCTGACCGTGGACCGCATAAAATAGCACCGCGGACCGCAGTGGGGTGGGGTTCAGAATACCCACCCTCTGATTCAGGTCACCGCGGATCGCAAAAAATGATGTGCGGCCACGGTAAGGCATTGCGGACCGCGAAAAATCAACCGCGGCCGCGGTAAGCAGTACGCAGCAACACAAACCTAGGGTTTCAAATTTTTGCACATTTTAGCCTTAATCAACATATTATCAACCCGCTAGGTAATTAATCACCATGTGTGACTAATTAACCCTAATCTAAACAACATTATGTAACCCTAAGTTAAAGATTGAAAGAAAAGGGAAGAAGAATAAGTACGAACTAACAAATTAAAAGAGAATAAAACAAAATTAAAGAATAGGGAAAGATTTGAAGTACCAGAGATGAGATGCAATACAGATGATTGAGAATCAGGGTTTGAATTTGTTCACTTAGGGTAGTGATGAACAGTACATTATCTTTTTAGAGTGCAAATGAGCGAATAGTGTAAAAGGGGGCCTGAGGTCCTATTTATAAAAAAAAGACCTGGGACCCACGCTACTTACCCACCGCGGACCGCGAAAAATCGACTGCAGACCGCGATAATTAAACACAAGAGGCACTGGCAAGGACTTCACCGCGGACCGCGAAAAATGCATTGCGGCCGCGGTGAAAACATCAGAGAACCTCTATTTTTTGCCATTTAGCACTGCGGACCGCAATGAAATTTTGCCTTCGCGATAAGGCCATTACGGCCGCGAATAATGCAATGCGGCAGCGGTCCAAACTTCAGAGAGTGCAACATTTTTTTCCAATTTGGTCCTGCACTGCATCAAAACAACCCTACACACATCTCGCAACCAGTTAGTCCAAAAGCAAATCCTACACTAAGAAGAAAATCAAGGAAAAACAAAACGAAAGACACATGAGTTGCCTCCCAAGAAGCGCCTGATTTAACGTCGCGGCATGACGCAGGTTACCATCAAATCACTTTAGATGGATCATTGCCACCACGTGGCTGTCATCAATCTTTCCAAGATAGTGGTTGACTCTGTACCCATTAACTATGAAGACCTCTCCATTTTTGTTTTTCAAGTCAAGTGTAGCAAACGGAGTCACAAGCACCACTTCAAAAGGTCCACTCCATTTTCACTTAAGCTTTCCCGGAAACAGACGTAACTGAGAATTGAACAAGAGAACCAAATCACCCACTTTGAACTCCTTGCCACGAGCATACTTGTCATGAAGGTACTTCATTTTGTCCTGAAAGAATTCATCAAGTTCATTAAGCTGCTCCACACGAAGATTTGCTGCCACATACCATTCAAGATTTAGCTTCCTCAAAGCCCACATGGCCTTGTGCTCTAGCTCAACCGGTAGATGGCAAGATTTCCCAAACACCAACCGGTACGGAGACATACCAATCGGAGTCTTATAAGCAGTCCTATAAGCCCATAGAGCATCATCCAATTGCTTTGACCAATCGGTCCTATTTGCATTATCCGTCTTTGACAATATACTCTTGATTTCCCTGTTTGAGACTTCAACTTGGCCACTCGCCTGAGGATGATAAGGAGTAGAAACTTTGTGATTGACACCGTACTTTGCAAGCAAAGTGTCAAAAGCTCTATTGAAAAAATGAGACCCCCCATCACTTATGATTGCTCGAGAAGTGCCAAACCTAGTAAAAATACTCTTCCTGAGAAACGCAACAACACTCCGGGCCACATTATTGGGTAAAGCCACGGCCTCAACCCACTTTGAAACATAGTCAACTGGCACTAGAATGTATGTGTTGCCACATGAACTAACAAACATGCCCATGAAATCAATGCCCCACACATCAAAAATATCAACTTCGAGAATAGTATTGAGAGGCATCTCATCCTTCTTCGAAATTCCACCTGCTCTTTGACATTCGTCGCATCTCTTCACAAGTTCACTTGCATCCTTGTGCAAAGTTGGCCAGTAAAAACCACAACTAAGAACCTTTGAAGTTGTCCTCGTCCCACCATGATGACCACCATAGGGGGAGGAATGACAAGCCTCTAAGATACTCAATTGCTCCTCCTCCGGGACACACCTCCGGATCACACCATCAGTGCAGATCTTCAACAAGTATGGCTCATCCCAATAGTAGTCCAAACTATCCCGTTTAAGCTTCTTCCTTTGGTTAGAAGAGAGCTCACACGAGACAATACCGGTCACAAGGAAATTAGCAACGTCCGCAAACCATGGAAAACCATTCACCGACACAGAAAGGAGTTGCTCATCGGGAAATGAATCATTGATCTCTAGGCCATCACAAGGCCTCCGTTCCTCCTCCAAGCGGGACAAGTGGTCCGCCACTTAATTTTCACAACCTTTCCGATCCACAATCTCCAAATCAAACTCTTGAAGTAACAAGACCCATCGCATCAGCCTAGCTTTGGAATCCTTCTTCGTCATCAAGTATCAGAGTGCGACATGATCGGTATGAACTATGACCTTGGCGCCCTTGAGATACGGCTGAAATTTCTCCATTGCGAACACAATAGCCAACGACTCTTTTTCAGTCACCGTGTAATTCACTTGAGCATCATTCATTGTCTTGCTCGCATAATACACCGGGTGAAACAATTTATTCACTCTTTGACAGAAGACCGCCCCAACCGCAACATCACTCGCGTCACACATGAGCTCAAAAGGTAAGCTCCAATTGGGTGCAGTAATAATAGGAGTGGTTGTCAACTTGTGCTTGAGAAGTTCGAAGGCTTGCATACATACCTCATTGAACACGAACTTGGCATCCTTTTCCAAAAGCTTGCACAAAGGATTCACTACCTTCGAAAAATCCTTGATAAATCTCCGGTAGAACCCTGCATGCCCAAGAAAACTTCTAACCCCCTTGACTGAAGT